>NC_139564.1:3755353-3973768 GCF_965112155.1 Podarcis liolepis
ATTTATAAGCTCAAATTATCACATGGCCACTAATATATTAAAAAATAATGTTGATTAATACAATGTGCAATTATATTCGGAGTTTGGTGATAAAGATAGAATATAGCTTGATGTAAAAGGTAAAGGTAAAGGGACCCCTGACCATTAGGTCCAGTCGTGGCCAACACTGGGGTTGTGGCGCTCATCTCGCTTTACTGGCCGAGGGAGCCGGCGTATAGCTTTCAGGTCATGTGGCCAGCATGACTAAGCCGCTTCTAGCAAACCAGAGCAGTGCACGGAAACTCTGTTTACCTTCCCGCCGGAGTGGTACCTATTTATCTACTTGCACTTTAACGTGCTTTTGAACTGCTAGATTGGCAGGAGCAGGGACCGAGCAACAGGAGCTCACCCCGTCGCGGAGATTCGAACCGCCGACCTTCTGATTGGCAAATCCTAGGCTCTGTGGTTTAACCCTACAGCGCCATAAATTCATCTCCTTTACAGTTGGTGGCTACCTTGGCTATCTAATTTGCTCTAATTTTTGTAGCGGCAGTTGCAAAGAGTGCTACACGCCAGGTCACATACTTATCTATTTCTGCGAGGAGATATAAAATCATGTCAGACGGGTTCTGGTCAGGGGACCTTGTCATTATAGGTGCTAAAAATCTTTCTCTTGCTTCATTATATAAGGGGCAGCGCAAGATGTCCTCTACTTCAGGACATCCCCTAATGCAAACACGTTCGTTTGTTGGCCTGCCTCTGTGTCTCCCATCTCTATAAGCAGAGTTTATTGTATTTAATCGTTGTTTGTCATCGTTGCAATTCCCCCCGTGGTGCCCTCTGGGCTCGGCACCCAGTGCGAGCGAGTCGGTCTCACTTGCCTAAATCTACCTCTGCTACCAAGCGTGGTTCGCACTCGCCTCTCGCCCGTAGCGGCGGTGGCGTCTGCTGCTGCTCCTTCTCCTTCCCTCATCAAGGTGGGTGTGCTTTCGCTCCCAGGCACCCGCGCTATGCAAATTGGAATGGCTGCTAATCATGTAAAAATGTCACAATTACCATATCGTTAGGAGAGGAACCTGATGATGAAGCCCCCCAGCCAGCCAGCCAGAGCCGGTTGAGGCCCAGGGAGCCCCTTCTTGCCCCCACAGACAGCGTGGCCCCACTGGGTCCTTCTGAGGTCTCTGGGCTCCCCTTTCCTTGCGTGAGGCTGGCATTATTCACAGACCCAAAGTGTGCTAGCGGGGTATTGCATCACGCCATATACAGCAAGCAAGCAAACACACAACAAATAGCAGGAAAAAGAAATATAAACCCAGGCGTCTATATTTCCCAAGCTGGCGTGGATATTGCATGTTGAGCATCTTACGTCCGAAGCATAGGAAGTAAAAAAATCCCCCCCAGATGACTTTAAAATGTCCTAGATTCTCTATTCCCCTGCAGAAACACAGTTTATGTGTGATTCCACTCATACCTGTGCAATAACCCGATGGACATTTTAAAACTTCTTTAAAGAAACTCATCAGAGAAATAATAATAATAATAATAATAATAATAATAATAATAATAATAATAATAATAATTTATCATTTATACCCCGCCCATCTGGTTGCATTGCCCAAGCCACTCTGGGCGGCTTCCAACACATATAAAAACATAATAAAACATTTAAAAAAACAGTTTCCTTGTACAAGGCTGCCTTCAGATGTCTTCTAAAAGTCAGATAGTTGGTTATCTCCTTGACATCTGATGGGAGGGCACTCCACAGGGCGGGTGCCACTACCAAGAAGGCCCTCTGTCTGGTTCTCTAGCTTCTTGCAGTGAGGGAACTGTCAGAAGGCCCTCGGCGCTGGACCTCAGTGTCCAAACTGAGCAATGGGGGCAGAGATGCTCCTTCAGGTATACTGGGTTGAGGCCATTTAGGGCTTTCAAAGTCAGCACCAACACTTTGAATTGTGCTCGGAAATGTCCTGCAAGCCAATATAGAACTTTCAGGACCTGTGTTATATTGTCTCGGCGGCCACTCCCAGTCCCCAGTCTGGCTGCCACATCCTGGATTAGTTGTGGTTTCTGGGTAGCCCCAGAAGATTAGTTGTGGTTTCAAAGGTAGCCCCACGGAGAGCGCATTGCAGTAGTCCATGCGGGAGATAACCAGAGCATGCACCACTCTGGTGAGACAGTCTGCGGGCAGGGAGGGTCTCAGCCTGCGTACCTGATGGAGCTGGTAGACAGCTGCCCTGGACACAGAGTTGACCTGCGCCTCCATGGACAGCTGTGAGTCCAAAATGACCCCAGGCTGCGCACCTGCCAGTGTGCAAATTGGCAGCTGGCCTTCCACCTTATTTCTTTGTGCAGAGAATGTGCAGCCAAGCAGCTGAAAGGCATCAAGGGGCAAATCTGGCTGTGACAAATTGCATCAGAGATGCTCGGCGGGGCGGGACAGGGGCAGACATCGCCCTATACTCCTGGATAGTACCCTCTCGCTGATGGAATGACCCCGATGGTTGTCTAGCCTGTTTTTCTACCTTCTGAGGACCAGGAAATTGCTGTTTTGCTGGGAGTCTAGATGTCTCCTTCTCCTCCTTGGCAAACCCCTAATCTCTCTTCCCCTTTAGGTTGTGGTGTCGACGACAGTCAATGTGGACGGCCATGTCCTGGCGGTGTCTGATAACATGTTTGTGCACAACAACTCCAAGCATGGGAGGCGGGCAAGAAGGCTGGACCCCTCTGAAGGTCTGTGTTGCAGCAGCGCAGTGGCAAACTCAGGCGTCAGATCTTATCATAGCCAGACCTTATCACAGATTCTAGGTTTACGAAAGAATCTCGCAGTTGTACATTGATGTGTTGCAACGATCACTGCTCATCTCCATATATTATTTTCTGTGGCGCCTTGTACGCCTCCTTCCGGCAAGCTGGTGCCTAACATATCACTCTGCTTTTCATTGGACCCCATCGGTGAGGCCGAGAGGTGGGTCTTGTCGTCTGGGCAGCCCAGGTCCCCCATGCATGCTGCCCAGACGTGCGCAGTACCCTTTGGTACTGCTAATACAGTGGTTTGACTCCACCCCTGAAGGCACACTCTATTGACTCTCAAGACAGACGGATGACAACAACAGCTATTTTATTTTAAAGTTTTGTTGGAAGCCGCCCAGAGTGGCTGGGGAAACCTGGCCAGATGGGCAGGGTTTAAATTATTATTATTATTATTATTATTATTATTATTATTATTACAGTCATACCTCAGGTTGAAGTAGCTTCAGGTTAAGGATTTTCGGGTTGCACTCTACGGCGACCTGGAAGTAATGGAGCGTGTTACTTTCGGGTATCGCCACTTGCGCATGCGCAGTCGCTCAAAACGACGTCACGCGCATGTGCGGAAGTGGCGAATCGTGACATGTGCAGGCGCAGGTTGTGTTCGCTTCAGGATGCAAACGGGGCTCCAGAACGGATCCCGTTCGCATCCAGAGGTACCACTGTAGTATTATTATTATTATTATTATTATTATTATTATTATTATTATTATTATTATTATTATTATTTTCTGTGCACTATTGTGGGCAAATGATTTGGGGTTGGACTACATAGCCCTTTGCATGCCTTCCAACGATTCTATGAAGAAGGACCACCTTTCTCTTGGGGCTGTCATAGCCTATGGTTCTCTAGAATCCTCATCGGCTCGGAAGCCTGGAATCAGAGAACTGTAGAGTTGGAAGGGCCCCCCGAAGGCCATCTACTCCAACCCCCTTCATTGCCTATTTTTCCATCCCTCCGATATGCACTGCCATCCCCTTTGCCCTCCTCTGCGCCCCACATCACTGCCCACTTTCCCTTCTTACGGTGATCTGCACCTCCTCTTCTTCCGCTCACCCCAGTTGCTGACTCTCCGCCTTGTCTCTCCCCCCTCCCTGCCTGAAGCTGCCACCCCCTGCATCAAAGCCATCAGCCCCAGCGAAGGCTGGACGACGGGCGGCGCCACCGTCATCGTCATCGGGGACAACTTCTTTGACGGGCTGCAGGTGGTCTTTGGCACCATGTTGGTGTGGAGCGAGGTGAGTCTCCAGGTGCACGCTGAGAACTTCTTTTTTTAATTTGTTTAATCATCTTTTCAATACAAACATCAACCGCAAAAGACACATACAACAAAAACCATAATAACACAATTTGACAAGTCGGATTTAAATGCACTGATATACCTACGACTACATCTTTTTAAACAATATTTCCCCACCTCTCTCTCCTCCCTCTACTTCCCACAACTGTCCACCTTATCGCTTAAATATTCGTTCCAGATTTCTTCATATTTATCCATTCTTATTTTGCGTCGACACGCAATTTGTTCATATGTAGCTAATCTGTCCATAATCCATGTGCTCAATTGAATCTTTTTGCGGCTCTTCCAATTCATCTAAACAAGTTTATTTGCTTCTAATATAGCACGGCACATCCATTTATTTATTTATTGACCCCTTGAAATCTCCCACATTTTCGGAATATAATTTAGAATTAAATTCAGTTCCCCTAAGTAACGATTTCTTTTTATGTGCACACTGAGGACTTGAAACTTGGTTTGCCAATCGTTCCCCCCTAAAAAACCAGAGATTTGCGAGCAGCCTTGCCAAACTGCAGCTCCCAGGGTGCTTTGCAGGGAGCCATGACAGTTCAAGCTGGCAGCAAAACAATGGAGGTTTGCAGCATAGAGAGGCCTCTGCGTCTGGTTGCACAGATGTGGTTGGCAACTTAACTAATGAAAAGGAAGGGTGTTCTAGTCTGGTGCCGGATCCCACAGGGGAAGGAAGCATGCTGATTTATCCAGAGTCAGACCACTGTGTGACCCACCAGGTCTAGTATTGTCTTTTCGGACTGGCAGCTGTAGTTCACCAGGGTTGCAAGCAGGGATCTCTGGGGACTTGAACCCAAGGCAGATGCTCTTCTGCTCAGCTACAGGCCTGCCGCCTTGTGGATAGCTCCTAAAGGGCCAGCCTTCTGGCCTGGAGATAGAATCATAGAATCGTTGGAAGGACCTAAGGATCATCTAGTCCAACCCACTGCAATGGTCATCTCCTCCTCCTCCTTTCCATAGTCTCCTGCCCGCCCTGACCTGCTGGATAGGCAAGGTCCTATTGGGGACATTGGGTTCCTCAGGGAAAGGTGCGCATGAGGGTCCCGATTCTGGCCTGACAGTGCTCTGGGAGGTGTTTCTGGGGTCCGTGGAATTCAGGCTCAATGGCCTCTGGCTCCCCAACGGCAGCCCCAGAGCTCCGTAAAAGTTCAGGAAGGGGCCACCGGAATGAGGGTGGTGAAAACAGCACAAGATATTATGGGCTGACGCGTGAATCTGCGGGATGAAATAGCAGAAGAACGTTGCATTAGGAGAGTGAGGAAAATTCTCAGGGATGACTCACACCCTGGCCGGCACTTTCTTATCTCCTGCCCTCGGCGTACAGCTTCCAGGTCATGTGGCCAGCAGGACTAAGCCGCTTCTGGCGAAACCAGAGGAGTGCACAGAAACACCATTTATTTTCCCGCCAGAGTGGTACCTATTTATCTACTTGCACTTTGACGTGCTTGTGAACTGCTAGGTTGGCAGGAGCAGGGACCGAGCAACGGGAGCTCACCCCGTCGCGGGGATTCGAACCGCCGACCTTCTGATCGGCAAGTCCTAGGCTCTGTGGTTTAACCCACAGCGCCACCCGCATCCCACCCAGGATTAGTTGCACCAACAGGGTAAAGAACAGCTTCTATCCGTGGGCTGTTAGGCTGCTGAATGAAAAGATAACAACAGGGCAACTGACTTTCGGGTTTGGTGGATGTGCGTCAGTAAACGAGGGGAATTAAGACTAAGAGAGCTGGGTTGGGGGTGCTCGTGTAATCTCACTGTATACAAGTTGTACAAGTGACAATAATGTATTGCAATTTCAATGATCTGTGAGAACAGGATGCTGGTCTCAATTTGCCATTGGCTCTTGTTCTGCTTTTATATGTCTGCCCACCTCTCTTAACAGCTCATCACGCCGCACGCAATCCGTGTGCAGACTCCGCCAAGGCACATTCCTGGAGTGGTGGAAGTGACCCTCTCCTACAAATCGAAGCAGTTCTGCAAAGGAGCGCCAGGACGCTTTGTTTACACTGGTGAGAGTTGGGGCAGTCTTCTTCTGTGGGGAGGTTGTGCAAGGGGCATCGGGTAGTGACTTTTCAGACAGCTCACGGTCCTCGTGGCCTTTGGAACTCCTGGCTTTGCTGTGAAATGATGGCACTCATCTGATCCCCCTGAATTTGCAGCCAGTGGTCAGTGCAACTTCGGGAGAGATCAAAGAAAATCTGTCTTTGCATGGTTGAACTATGGAACTCTCTGCCACAGGAGGCAGAGATGGGCACTCACCCTGGGGGCTTTAAAAGAGGATTAGACAAATTCATGGAGGAGGAGAGGGTTGGGGTCGACTACTAGCCGCTATGGCTATGGTCTGCCTCCACAGTCGGAGGCAGCGATGCTTCTGAATACCAGTTTCTGGAAACCGCAGGAAGGTCGAGTGGCTCTTGTGTTCGAATCCTGCTTGTGGGTTCTCAAAAAAGGCACTTGGCTGGCCGCTGTGAGAGCAGGATGCTGGGCTAACAGCCCATTGTCCTGATACAGCAGGCTCTTTTTAGCAAACAGATTGAGGTTGAATCCTGACAAGACAGAAGTATTGTTTTGGGGGGACAGGGGGCGGACAGGTGTGGAGGACTCTCTGGTCCTGAATGGGGTAACTGTGCCCCTGAAGGACCAGGTGCGCAGCCTGCAAATCATTCTGGACTCACAGCTGTCCATGGAGATGGAGGTCAATTCTGTGTCCAGGGCAGCTGTCTCCCAGCTCCATCTGGCACGCAGGATGAGACCCTACCTGCCCGCGGACTGTCTTGCCAGAGTGGTGCATGCTCTGGTTATCTCTCGCTTGGACTATTGCAATGCACTCTACGTGGGGCTACCTTTGAAGGTGACTCGAAAACTACAACTAGAATGCGGCAGCTAGACTGGTGACTGGGAGCGGCTGCTGAGACCATATCACACCGGTCTTGAAAGACCTACATTCGCTCCCAGTACGTTACCGAGCACAATTCAAAGTGTTGGTGCTGACCTTCAAAGCCCTAAATGGCCTCGGCCCAGGATACCTAAAGGAGCGTCTCCATCCCCATCATTCAGCCCGGACACTGAGGTCCATTGCCAAGGGCCATCTAGCGGTTCCCTCGCTGAGAGAAGCCAAGTTACAGGGAACCAGGCAGAGGGCCTTCTCGGTAGTGGCACCCACCCTGTGGAACGCCCTCCCACCAGATGTCAAAGAGAACAACTACCAGACTTTTAGAAGACATCTGAAGGCGGCCCTGTTTAGGGAAGATTAATGTTTAATAGGTTATTGTATTTTAATATTCTGTTGGAAGCCGCCCAGAGTGGCTGGGGAAACCCAGCCAGATGGGCGGGGTATAAATAATAAATTATTATTATTATTATTATTATTATTATTATTATTATTATTATTATTTCATTATACTGGTCCCCCAATGGCGGGGCCAAGCATATGAAGTACCCCCCACCTGTGGGACAATGGGAGCATGTGCTCTGGCCCGCCCTTCACACATCTGAGCCCATGTGTGGAATTCAGAACGGTAGAGCTGTCAAGACCCCATCTCGGCCCGTCTTCCCCTGTCCCCAAAAGCACAACCCTGTGACCGCATCTCTGTGTGTGTGTGTCGTCCCACCCACCTACCCCCCTCGTTGCATGGGTAATCCCGTGTGCTCTGGCCTGTGAAAGGCCTTCCAGGGGTGGGGGCGGGGGGAGCAGGGAGAAAATCAATACCAATTACTCCTGCACGAACGCTGCCCAGAACTGGAATTGCAGCATATGTTTACGCTAAATCAGGCAATCTATCTTCATCTTGGTTCAGTAATGAAGCGCGCCAATCTCAGAGGGAGGAGGTTTAAAGGGGGAGGGGGGAGGGAGGGGGGAGTATGCGCCTTCTGGGTGATAGACAGGTTATTGGAGGGTGGTGGAATCCCTGATTCTCTGTGCCTTGGAGATTGGGGGGGGGGCGAAAGAGGAGGAGAGCGGAAAGGGGGGAGAAGAGATCATTTATGATTATTCATATCAATGTTGTTATTTGTTCAATTTCTCTGCCTCTCTTTCTCCGAGGATCACAGGGCTGGTTGCAATATAAAAACACATAGATACATGCCAGAGATACAAATTCAAATTCCACCACCACATACAGAGAGAGAGAGAGAGATTAAAAGGCCATAGATGGTTTAATTAGTCAAAGGCCTGGGGGAAAAAGGGATGTTTTTGCCTGGCTCCTGAAGGTGAGGGCCAGTGATGGCTATTTCTGTGCCTCCAAGGTGGGAGGCAGCAATTCCTCTGGATCCCAGAGGGCTCTTGTGTTCGAATCCTGATAACGGGAGTCCCACAAGCCACCGTGAGAGGCTAGACCAGGTGGCCCCTTGGCCTGTCCCAGCAACGTTCTCCTTATGTTCTTGTGGGCAGATTCTTGCTGTTCCTTAGCACTGGTATTGTCCCAGAAGGCATCTTGTGTGAGGACAGGTTGAAGGTGTGCTTTTGGAACTTTTGCCGTAGGCTATTCCTACATTATCGGGACATGGGTGGTGCTGTGGGTTAAATCACAGAGCCTAGGACTTGCTGAGCAGAAGGTCGGCGGTTCGAATCCCCGCAACGGGGTGAGCTCCCGTTGCTCAGTCCCTGCTCCTGCCAACCTAGCAGTTTGAAAGCACGTCAAAAGTGCAAGTAGATAAATAGGTACCGCTCTGGTGGGAAGGTAAACAGCTTTTCCGTGTGCTGCTCTGGTTCGCCAGAAGTGGCTTAGTCATGCTGGCCACATGACCCGGAAGCTGTACGCCGGCTCCCTCGGCCAATAAAGCGAGATGAGCGCCGCAACCCCAGAGTCGGTCACGACTGGACCTAATGGTCAGGGGTCCCTTTACCTTTATTCCTACATTTGGAGGGGGTTAGAATCGTAGATTTGGAAGGGGTCCCAAGGGTCATCTAGTCCAACCCCCTGCCATGCCCCAAATGGAAACCCACAAGAGTTCTCTCCCCTCCTGCGATTTCCAGCAACTGGTACTCAGAGGCCCTGCTCCCTCCACCATTTCAACTCGCTTCCTCTCCTTGAATTCTTTCTGTTCCAGCTGGTCATTACAGGAACTACGTAACTAAGAACTAGCGCCTGTTTGCCATTTTTCCTCCTCCCTCCTCATTCCTTTTCCTTTTGTGTGGCATCATTTAGACTACAAGGAATCCTCTTTTTTCTGTTAAAGGGTGAAGATGCTTTAAATAAAATGAAAGATGTGAAGAAGTACCTTTTTTGAGAGGGAAAGTGAAGAGGGAGGTTTTTTTTCTCCCCTTCTTGTGACACTGGGGCTTGGTGGACAGCATATGGGGCTGAAAGCCAAGAGTTTCAGCACAGACTAAAAGAACGATTCCTTTGCCTAGCGTGTAGTTAAGATATGGAACTCCCGCCCACAGGAGGAAGGGATGACTTTAAAATAGGTTTAGAATATGTCTGGAGATAACACTGTCTAGAGGAAAGCCCTCTGTGAACGGGATTTGGTATCTGAAGTTCAGCTTAGAAATGCACAAATTTACGGGAGAAGCCACACCGTTCTGGCCGCTCTGTCTCTCAACAACGACCCCAATTCACTGGATTCTAACCTGCTCACTCTTTCCGCCTGCAGCCTTGAATGAGCCAACCATCGACTACGGCTTCCTGCGCTTGCAGAAGGTGATCCCGCGACACCCCGGAGACCCTGAACGTTTGCCCAAGGTAGGGAATCTCACAAGGCATTCAAGTGTATAGTCATACCTCGGGTTACAGCCGCTTCAGGTTGCGTTTTTTTGGGTTGCGGACCGCCGAAACCTGGAAGTACCAGAACGGGTTACGTCCGGGTTTCGGCGGTCACACATGCACAGAAGCGCCGAATCGCAACCCACGATGTTCGGAGGCTAGGGGAGTTCGTGGAGAGAAGGTCTGCCGAGGGCTCCAAGCCAAAAGGGAGCCTCTGTGCGCCACCAAGAACCAGGTCCCGACACAAATATAATATAATAATAATTTATTATTTATACCCCGCCCATCTGCCTGAGCTTTCCCAGCCACTCTGGGCAGCTTCCAAGTGAGTGTTAAAAACAATGCAGCATTAAATATCTAAAACTTCCCTAAACAGGGCTGCCTTCAGATGTCTTTTAAAGATAAGATAGCTACTTATTTCCTTGACATCTGGTGGGAGGGCATTCCACAGGGCGGGTGCCACCACCGAGAAGGCCCTCTGCCTGGTTCCCTGTAACCTCACTTCTCGCAGTGAGGGAACCGCCAGAAGGCTCTCGGAGCTGGATCTCAGTGTCCGGGCTGAATGATGGGGGTGGAGATGCTCCTTCAGGTATACAGGACCGAGGCCGTTTAGGGCTTTAAAGGCCAGCACCAACACTTTGAATTGTGCTCGGAAACATACTGGGAGCCAATGCAGATCTCATAGGACCGGTGTTATGTGGTCCCGGCGGCCACTCCTAGTCACCAGAGAAGAGGGCGATGGTCTGCTCCCTGACGCTCTGCTTCCCTGTCCTCTCTCGGAAGCAGAGTGCTGGGCCGTGTGGGTCTGGGCTTCCTACAGCCCAGCCGATTCTGGGGACCACGCATTTCCCCACCTTCTGGCACTGGAGCAATGAGAGACCCACATCATCAGACTGGGAGTGCATCAGTAGCGTGCGTAAGCAAGCCCCGCGCACCTCCCCGACACAACCGGCACGCAGACCCCTCGATTAGTCTTGCGCTTGCTGGAGACAGGTTGCTCCTTTGTTCCACGCGCTCCGGCTGTCCTCGCCAAAGCGTGGCTAATGCCTCTGGGCAGAGAACAGCTGGCGGTGAGAGGGAGGGCCTTCGGGTGGAGAGTGACAGCGAGAACCGGCCTCCAAATTGGAGCCATTCATCATGGGCTGACAGGGACGCTGCAATCACTGCTGCGGCCACGTTCCTGCGCGCAGGCCTCCCTTTGGTGCCGGAGCGCATGGCGCAGCGCTGCTTCCGTGGCCTTGGCACGCTGGGGAACTGGATTCTGTGTACGGGGGTGTCGGAATTGCTCTGCAGCTTGGGACCAGTAGTCCATCTTCTCCAACATCCTCCACTTAAGAATTGAGGTGTTTGTGAGTGCTTCTAAGCCAGGCGTGTAAGTACATAAGAAGGCATCCTTTTCTCACAGTTGCCAACCCAGGGAAAAGCCACAACCTGGATTCAAACTCAAATGCACTCCCCCCCCCCCCCGTGGTTTCCAGCAACTGGTGTTCGGAAGTGCAGGAAAAGCGTAGCTATCCTGGCTGGTTGGCCATCGATAGTCCTCTCCTCCAGGAATTTGTCCAGACCTTTTTAAAAGCCGTCACTCCTGTGGCAAGGAGTTCCGTAGTTTAATAATAATAATATATTTTATTTATACCCTGCCCTCCCCAGCCAAGACTGGGCTCAGGGCGGCTAACACCAGGTATAAAAACAATTGATTAAAATACAGCTTAAAAACATTATTAAAATACAACATTGAAATACAGCCTCATTTCAGTAGAAACTCAAATCTAAAACTTTTGGGGGATGAAAACATCAAGTCTTCACCAAGGCCAACTATCCAGACTGGTCCTACGTGGGCCAGAAAAAAGCCAGGGAAGTCCCCAAGTAGGAGTTCCATCACAGAATGAGAAAGGAAAAAGGAAAGAGGGGAAGGGGATCAAGTTGATTCCAAGCCAAAGGCCAGGTGGAACGAGTCTGTCTCACAGGCCCTTCAGAAAGAAATCAGATCCTGCAGGGCCCTGGTCTCATGAGACAGAGCGTTCCACCAGGGTGGTTGAAAAGGCCCTGGCTCTGGTTGAGGCTAATCTGATTTCCTTAGGGTCCAGGACCTCTAGGGTGTTGCTATTTATGGACCGTAAGGTCCTCCGCGGGGCATACCGGGAGAGGCGGTCCCGTAGGTACAAGGGTCCTCTCTTGTCCTAACATTACAAGAGAGAGGAAGAAATATTTTTCTCCATCCACTCTGCCCATGCTAAGCATAATTTTGTCATGCCACCTGTTACTCGCCTATACTCTAAACTATGCAAGTGATAGTGACCGCATGTTCAACCTTTGCTAACCTGGTGCACTCCTGATATTTTTTAGACTACAATGCCCATCAGCCTCAGACAGCACGGCTGTAGTCCAAAACATCTGAGCAAACACCAGCTTTGCAAAGTCTGCCCTAGTTGTTTCATTCAGAGACCTATATGTTAGAATGAAATCAGCTGTAAAATTATGTTTGTAAAACAAAAAAATGCATTGTGAATCAGTAGATCAGCTTAAGATATCAGGTATGGCTAGATCACCCATCAGGTGAGATTTAAGCAGGTGCCTTAATGCCAGTTCTGCAGGTGTCAACCCAATGTTCATTGCGATTAAGCACATTTCATTGGAAGGAATTCAATAAGTTAATTAGGGGGTGGGGTGCAAATAAACTGCTTCTTTTGCTGGTCCAGAAAGTGATTGTCAGGCCCATCAACAGGCAAAGGGGAAGCGAGACTACAAAATATTCACACGGCACAAAGTTACAATTTTATATTGTAAGCTGCCCTAGGATCCTCGAATGAAGGGCAGTATAGAAATGTAATAAAATAATAACAGTAATAAATAAACTGTGGAACTCCCTGCCTCAGGTGGTAGAAATGACGTCCAACTAGGATCGCTTTACAAATTGGACGGCTTCGTGGAGGAGGCTTTCAAAGGCTACTAGCCACAATGCTTCCTTTTTTAAAAATAAATTCTGTTCAGGTTTTTAGAGAAAAATACAAAGCTTAATATCTTTCCCCCTTTTAATAATCAAACCAAGACTTTTATCTAGCTACAATAGAAACACAAAAAGGGGGAAGAGAGAGAGAGAAGAATAAGAAGAAGTTAAAAGAGAAAGTTAGAAAACTAAGATTCAGAAAGAACTTCCGATTCTTCATCTGTTTGCTATATAAAAGCAATATTCACTTCATCCAGAGGCAGTGATGCTTCTGAATGCTGACTGCTGGAAACCACAAGAGGAGAGAGGATCTTGTGTTCGAATCCTACTTGCAGGTTCCACACAAGCATCTGGTTCGCCCCTGAGAGAAGATGATGCTGGAACTGCTGGACCATAGGCCTGATCCAGAAAACCTCTTCTTATGTTCTTACGCTGCAGTTTGGGGGTTACGCGCTTCCTTTTCCTGCAACGGGTCCCAAGTTCGATGCCCAATATCTCCACTTCGGACTGGGAAGGAGCAGGACGTGGGCGTCACGGCAAGCAGCCACTGATAGCTGTTAAACCCAGGAAATCCTGGCCTCCATCAGGGAAATTCCAGTCCGAACGGGCAAAAGCAGCCTGGCCTGCTCCTGTGCTTTTAAGCACAGCTCGAACTGCAGAAATTAGCAGGAGAGGCTTTCTTTAAATACTTCCACCTGCAGAGATGCAGCAGGCGGCTTAAAAAGTTGACAGCCCTCCCGTCTCCCGTAAGTTTGGACGCATCGCTGAAGCACGCAGGGCCTTGCAGAGAGGTTCCCTAGATGCCGGCATGAGCCTTAACAGAGGAGCCTCGCCCCCCGGGAGAGGTTTATTAATTGTGACAGTGAATCTCTGTATCCACTGATTTCTCTCTCCCTTCGCAAAGACTTCAAGGCGGTGGCTAGTCTGGCCCAGCCATTCATCATAGTTAAGCTACCTGTCGTATCCGGGCTATGATGAAACAGACCCTTCTTCCTTTCTCAGCATCGCGGCCCCCCACCTTGCCCTTCGCCCCATGCATCATGCAGAACTGACAACAGGTATACATGCTAATTGTGTTTGTGTGTGTGCGTGTGTGTGTGCAAGCTTAACTGTATCCTGGCTGCAGGAATGCAGGCTGGAAGAGGACACAGCAGTGTTTTTGGAGAATTCAGTGGACTCTACCTGTGGCTACCTTTCAAGATGAATCAGAAACTAACTATAACTAACCTAGAATGTAGGTGCCAAACTGGAGACTGGGAGCGGCCGCCGAGACCATATAACACCAGTCCTAAAGGTCTACATTGGCTCCCAGTACGTTTCTGAGCACAGTTCAGAGTATTGTTGCTGACCTTTAAAGCTCTGAATGGCCTTGGCCCTGTAAACCTGAAGGAGCGTCTCCACACCCATCATTCAGCCCGGACTCTGAGGTCCAGCTCCGAAGGTTTTCTGGCGATTCCCTCACTGCGAGAAGTGAGGTTAAGGGAACCAGGCAGAGGGCCTTCTCGGTGGCGGCACCCGCCCTGTGGAACACCCTCCCATCAGTTGTCAAGGAGATGAATAATTACCGTATTTTTTGCTCTATAAGACTCACTTTTTCCCTCCTAAAAAGTAAGGGGAAATGTGTGTGCATCTTATGGGGCGAATGCAGGCTGCGCAGCTATCCCAGAAGCCAGAAAAACAAGAGGGATTGCTGCTTTCACTGCATAGCGATCCCTCTTGCTGTTCTGGCTTCTGAGATTCAGAATATTTTTTTTCTTGTTTTCCTCCTCCAAAAACTAGGTGCGTCTTGTGGTCTGGTGCGTCTCATAGAGCGAAAAATACGGTATATATCTTTTAGAAGACATCTAAAGGCAGCCCCATACAGGGAAGTTTTTAATGGTCAAATATTTTATTATGTTTTTCCTATTTTGTTGGGAGCCACCCAGAGTGGCTGGAGAAACCCAGTCCAATGGGCAGCATATAAATAACAAAATTATTATTATTACTATTATTATTATTATTATTATTATTATTATTATTATTATTATTAGTTGGAAGAGGCAGGCTGGCCAAACAGGTTTGACAGGTTGTTAAAAAAATAAAATCCTGCAACACCTATCTGACCAGAGTTGACAGTGTGTCAGTAGTGATGTGTATATTTGTGTGTTTATGTCAGGCATGAGGAAGCTCAGGCCCGGAGCCAAATCCAGCCCTCCGGAATTATAGAATCATAGAATGGGAAGGGACCCTGAGGATCATTTAGTCCAACCCCCTGCAACGCAGGAAGACGTAGCTGTCCCATACAGGGATCGAACTTACAACCTTGGTGTTATCAGCACCACAGTCTAGTCAACTGAGCTATCCAGCTGATCTGGTTTCAGTTGAGCCCTGTTCATGGATTCAGCTGGTAAAAGGTCTCATGGCGATCATCCCTCCATTTTTAACATTCTATAACTCCACCAGATTGCAGAAGTCTTTTTGGCTTTGGGGGGCTGCATGACTTTGAGGGGCCACCTAGCTGCTGTCGTCCTCCTGCCGCCCCCCCCCCTTTGCTGATTTGGTCCAGAAATAACTGGGTGTTTTATATCCCCTTAACGGGAGCTAAATGTGTGCAAAGCGGCCTGCAGTCCCTCCCCCCAACCCCCCCCCCGCCAGCCCCAAGCTTCCCCCCCCCTCCGCTCCATTACCGTATTGATCGGGGAGATATTGCAGAAGACAGAAGAGCAAGAACTTCTGATTGCTGGCACTTAGCTTGACAGCAATCCAATAGCCTTGAGATCCTGATGTACAGTCTAGAGCCGTCATCATTGGTAGTGGGCTGGGGGGGGGCTGGGAGGGGAGAGGAAGGCCAGGGGGGCAGGTTAAGGAGCACAGCAAGGACCTCTCCCTGAGACGCAACTGAAATCAGAGGCTCGAAAAGACAGCCGCTTCCTTCCAGGTTCTTAGGACTGCAACCAATTAAATACTGCAATTAAATATTTTTGTGCTGCTGTTTCACAAAGAGTTTTCCAAACTGTGTGTCACGACACATTAGTGTGTTGGCTGCAGCCTGCAGAGGTGTCGCACGAACACTCCTTGCACTCATTCCGGGACTAGAAAGGGGGTAGTTTAACCTCCGCTTTGCTAGCAAAACTGAATTTTACTGTGTCGTGAAATTATGCATGTCTAAAAAGTGTGTGACCAACATTACAAGATTAATAATAATAATAATAAATTTTATTTATATCCCGCCCTCCCCAGCCGAAGCCAGGCTCAGAGCGGCTAACATCAAATGTATAATACATTAACATAAAATCAGACAGTCAATTAAAATGCACCCTCAAATTAGATCAGGATCAGAATAAAATCCAGAATAAAATTAGAAATCTTAGAAGCTTGCTGGGTGGTGTACAAGGCATAGAGCCTACAGTTATCATGGTTGTATTTCTTCCTATAGACATAGAAGCATAAGGCTAGCATCACGCAGCTCCCACTGAAGGATTTATAGTGCCTTCTCACAGTCTTGGGTTTGCACAGACAGGGCAGGGGATGGGAACCCCAAGTTTGAAAGAGCTGTCAGAGGAAGTGGGGAGGACTGCAAAGGGAGGGGGTTGGTGAGCAGCACAAGCGGGGGTAGCCACCCCTAGTTTAAAATAGTTAAATATTTTTTGGTTTGCTGCATAAGTGGCCTTGAGAGCTTTGGGTAATACAGTACGGCCACATTTCATGGCCGTTTAGCTTGTGCAATCTCAGCCTTGCGTTGTGCAAAGCTGGTCGGTTGAAATTGTGCAAATTAAATGCATGCCAAGTTTTCTCGGCTCGAAAAGAGCTTTTAAGCTCTCTGGCTTGCTCTGCTGGGCAAGGTCCTCTGGGCGCACCAGTTCTGGACGCCTGGGGGCGGCCCTGCGAGATATCGTGGGAACTCGAACAGACCCACGAGATCTTGCGAGAGCATCGCCAAGGCAGCACACTGAGCAGGTCTAGAAAGCTTTTAAGCTCTCGGCCTTGTTTGCTGGGCAAGTCCTGCTCAGCATACCAGCTCTGGGAGGGCAAGGATTTTCGCATGGGTGGTGGTGGTTCAAGTATATGCATTTTTGCATATATGTGGAAGCCTTGGAACAGAACTCCAGCCTAAGATGCAGTCGTACTGCAAAGTTATAAGAAGGCTTTCAAGGGATCTATTCAAAACCACCATCAAACCATTGGTCATCTCTCTGTCCAGAGATGCAGTCTGTGATTTGTTGCCAGTTTTGTTGTCATCCAAGAAAGAGAGAGAGAGAGAGAGAGAGAGAGAGAGAGAGAGAGAGAGAGAGAGAGATTAACAAGGAGCAATGTCTTGAATCATCATAGAATTGTAACATTGGAAAGGAGCCCAATGGTCTTCCTACACTCTTTTTTTTAATAAATATTTATTAGGATTTTACAAATTATAACAGACATAACAATACACACAAACACAAACAAAGATAAAAAGAAAAAAGACAAGTATAATTTCAAAACCTTATTTTCTTCAAACTTATTTCACCGACCTCCTCATACTTCCCCTTTCTGCATTCCCTTTTCAAAAAAATTGGTTCAGCAAATCCTCACCCTTAGTTTTATCTAATTGTCATCCTTTCTTTTCTTTTAACTTAGTCTACTCCATTTAATTTTTAAAACCACATCATTCTAAAACTCATTAATTTTACAATATTTCTTAAGATAGTTCTTAAATTTATTCCAATCTTCTTCCGCCATCTCTTTTCCCTGGTCTCGGATTCTGCCAGTCATTTCTGCAAGTCCCATGTAGTCTATCACCTTCATCTGCCATTCTTCCAAGGTGGGTAGATCTTGTGTCTTCCAATACTTTGCGATGAGTATTCTTGCTGCTGTTGTAGCATACATAAAGAATGTTCTGTCTTTCTTTAACACCAGTTGGCCGACGATGCTCAGGAGAAAGGCCTCTGGTTTCTTAGGGTGGTCTTCCTACACTAAAGTAGGACCCTGGCAGAGATACATGCCCAACTGGCATGTTCTCTCCCTCCTGGTCGATCATTCGGGAGCTTCAAAAGCTTTCTTCAGCCCGAACATCACAGAGACTGATGCCAACAGACATCAGCACACTTAGGGATCTGCAGAGTCTTCGCAGTTTATGTAACAGACCTCAGCAACTCAGCATTTTGGCTAATCTACTTTATTTACATATAAACACACCCGGAGCACTGCAACATGGCTCCCTCTCTCTCTAGCATCAGACAGCAAAGAGAAAAAGAACAAAGGACAATAGTCCCACTTCCCAGAACACAGTAATGCAAACATCCTTTCTCCGTCACTTCCCACTCTGTGGAGTCAAAACATATACTGTCATGTGGTAGACAAAAATCCCATGACTGCAATCATGGAGCAGGAATTCTAACAGTCCAACCCACTGCAGTGAAGGAATTATTTGCCCAACGAAGAGCAATCTGCTTGTCGTGCTGGCAAGCACCAGACCTGTAATCTTTTTTTTTTTTTACCTGCACAGTCTCCCAATGTAAACTTTTTATCTGTTAGTGGTTGGGGTTCCCCTCCCCCCCCCCGTGTCAAATTATGCAAATCCTAAAAGATTCGGCTTTCACTCTGTAGTAATGCAAAGAGTTTGTGTGGGTACGTGCATGTGTTTTCTCTGTCTGGTGTGATCCAGAGTGGCTGCAGGAGAAGCGACTGAGACGGGCCTGAGTGTCCACAGCTCTGTGTCAGAATTCCAGATATGCCCACAAGATCCCAAAAGCTGGTGATCCCTGCAATGGGATATGCAAATACGTTTTTGCATGCAGCTGGTCTGCTCAGAGCTGTCATGCGGGGAATGTTTAAGGAGCTACCAAGAAATAAGTTGCTAGCTTGTTGCGTGTGTGTGTTTGCCTGCTGAAGATACAGATTATTGTATGGATGGTTGTCGCCTTCTAGTGGAAATCCGCGGAGACGTGAAGTGCCCTGTGATCCCAGCCACAGGTCACTCGAGAAGAGCATTATGTGGTTGCAATGTTCAAAGAGGCACAGGGAGGCAGAGCCAGTGCAAAGACTAAATGTGGTTTTTTTTCTTCTTTTAATTAGGTTTTTTTCATTTTTTAATTAGGTTTTCACATTTTTATACACTTTGTTGTTGTTGTCGGTTAGTCGTGTCCGACTCTTCGTGACCCCATAGACCAGAGCACGCCAGGCACTCCTGTCTTCCACTGCCTCGCTCAGCTTGGTCAAACTCATGTTCATAGCTTCGAGAACACTGTCCAACCATCTCGTCCTCTGTTGTCCCCTTCTCCTTGTGCCCTCCATCTTTCCCAACATCAAGGTCTTTTCTTCTCATGAGGTGGCCAAAGTCTTGGAGCCTCAGCTTCAGGATCTGTCCTTCCAGTGAGCACTCAGGGCTGATTTCCTTCAGAATGGAGAGGTTTGATCTTCTTACAGTCCATGGGACTCTCAAGAGTCTCCTCCAGCACCAGAATTCAAAATTTATACACTTTATCTCTGACCAATTCAAACATTATATTACAAGGTTCTCTGAATCTTCAAACTTCCTCTCCTTCCTCCTGTGGGTTCTTATATTGAAAGTTTAAGTTTTCTGCATCTTTTACTTAATCCAACTATTGTTTACCCTCAGTTATCATAATCAATTTCACATTACAAATGTCATTACAACGCTACCAATGATTTTAACTGTTCACAGTGGTTTTTTAAGGAAACTAGAAATTTACTCCAGTCTCTAACAAATACTTGATCCTCTTGGTTTCTGATCTTCCCCATCAGTTTCTCCATTTCCGCATATTCGTCTGCCATTCTTCCTTCATTGGTAATTCTTCTTCTTTCCATTTTTGGGCCAGTAACATTCTTGCGGCTACCATTGCATACATAAAAAATCTTCTGTCTTCTCTTGGTAGTTCTCCACCTATTAAACCTAATAGAAAGGTTTCTGGTTTCTTAAGAAATGTATTTTAAAACATTTTCTTTAATTCATTATAAATCATTTCCCAGAAGTCTTTTGCCTTAAAACATGCCCACCACATATGATAAAATGTACCTTCTCACGCTTTACATTTCCAACATAAATTTGATTTAGTTTTATTCATTTTTGCAATCTTTTGTGTTTTCTCATGTGAGGCTTTGCTTTGAACCAATTCCCAAATTATGAACCCTCAGAGCTCACAAACATTTTCAGCAACGCCAAAAAAATAATAAATGCCTTCCCAATACTGTCAGTTTTTGGGCACTGATAGTGAAAACGCCAGAGGCTGGCATTGTTGGGCATTGGGCAAGGCCCATGTTTTATGTGCACGTACGCTTGTATCAGGTTGATTGTAAATAGCACATTTGCTTGAAATGATAATAATGAACGAATGAATAACCATCGAAAGGTATAACTCTTGCAGGGTGGTTGCATTAAGGTTTGCCTTCCAAGAGGGACTGCCGTCAGCCTCTCCTTTGTTTCCCTCCCCACAGGAAGTGCTACTCAAGAGAGCGGCTGACCTGGTGGAAGCGTTATATGGGATGCCACACAACAACCAGGTAGGCCTCTGACTCCTCTTGGGGTATACCTGAAGGAGCGTCTCCACCCCCATCATTCAGCCCAGACACTGAGGTCCAGCTCCAAGGGCCTTCTGGTGGTTCCCTCATT
The DNA here is from genome assembly GCF_965112155.1 of Podarcis liolepis. Classification (NCBI taxonomy): domain Eukaryota; kingdom Metazoa; phylum Chordata; class Lepidosauria; order Squamata; family Lacertidae; genus Podarcis; species Podarcis liolepis. The sequence goes on from NC_139564.1 coordinate 3,775,688, forward strand.
GTGAGAAGTGAACCAGGCAGAGGGCCTTCTCAGTGGTGGCACCCGCCCTGTGGAACGCCCTCCCTTCAGATGTCAAAGCAATAAACAACTATTTTACTTTTAAAAGACCCCTGTTTAGGGAAGTTTTTAATGTCTGACGCTGTATTGGTTTTGATATTTGGTTGGAGTGGCTGGGGAGACCCAGTCAGATGGGCGGGGTATAAATAATAAATTATTATATTATTATTATTATCAAGCCAGACTTGTCGGAAGGGGCTGTGCAACTCAGGACTCATAAATAAAGAAAAAGTGTTTTATATTCGTTGTAACACGGGACACCAGATGGTGCTGTGGAGTCCCGTCTTTTGCCAACGTGATTTCCCGTTATGAAGTTTACAACGCGTTTTCCTGGGGGGGGAAATGCCATCTCTAGATCCAGCCACAAAATCCTCTCCCGTCACCACACACACACACACACACACACAAACATTGTTGCCTCCTTTCCTAACCCAAAGGTGTGTGGTTTTCCCTTGTTGTGTTGATCCCTTGTGGGAGTCAGGGTTCCCCCACTTCCCCAGGGCGTCTAGACAAGCAGGACCCCCTCCTATATCTGTGGGTCCTGAGTGTTGCCTTTCACATTTTCCCACAATGCCCCAGGGTGCCCAGCGCATTGTGGAACTTCTTCAATGGCAGCCTTAGGCGGAGTCAAGCTAATGGTCCATTCAGCTCAGTCGTGGAATCAGAGAAAGGTAGACTTGGAAGGGTCCTGGGGGTCATCTGTTCCAACCCCCTGCAATGCAGGAATCTCAACTAAAGCAACAACTCTTTCTGCACTTAGGCTGGAAGGACCAACTGCACCAATATAAAATGGGAGACACCTGGCTTGCCCGTAGTACATGTGAAAAGGATCTGGGTGTCTTGGTGGACCACAAGCTGAACACGAGTCAACAGTGTGATGCAGCAGCAAAAAAAGCTAATGCTATTCTAGGCTGCATCCACAGAAGTCTAGTGTAGGGTTACCAGACGTCCCTGGTTTCCGGGGACAGTCCCTGGATTTGCAAATCTGTCCCTATGGGGACTTCCAGCGAGGGAAAATGGCGGGCGCCACTACCAGCTGCACTGCGGCTCGGGAGTCATGGGCGAGTGGCGCACCGTTGCCCAGTTTTTTAAAAACTCTGCGCATTTATGTTTCACAGGGTGCGAAAGAAGGGCTTTGCACCTTGCCTGGCAGAGAAACTGCATACCTTGCGCCCCTCCTGGGCAACGGCCGGCCGCCCGTGACTCCCGAGCCTCCCCCGATCTGTCAAAACAAAGTGGGAAGGGGGCAGGAGATCAGGGGAGGCTCGGGAGTCACGGGCGAGTGGCACGCCGTTGCCCAGTTTTTAAAAAACTCTGCGCATTTATGTTTCACAGGGTGCGAAAGAAGGGCTTTGCACCTTATATACAATATGCATGTGTGCTTGGGCTCAGGGCATTTTGCCTCACCATCCCACTACTGACTCCCTGTTGCTACTCAGCTTCAAAAAAAAGGGGGGGGGAAAGAGGGGGTCCCCGGATTCATTGGAAAAAATCTGGTAACCATAGTCTAGTGTCCTGATCAAGGCTGGAGGCCATCTCTGCCTGCTGTGGGAAGGAGTTCTGCAGTTTTAACGATGTGCTACATGAAGAAGCATCTTTTTCTACCTGTCCTAGTGACATGAGCTCACTTCAGCTGCCTTGATCAAGCCACTGCTCACTCCTCCTCAATATCCCTCTGCGTAGAATAGCCTGCTTCATAGCATTGTTGTAAGGACAGCTGAAATAGTGCCCAGGAAGCCATGAGTCTCTTAATCACGGGGTCGTGGGTTCGAGGCTCACTTTAATAATAATTATTATTATTTATGCCCCGCCCTTCCCAGTTCAGAAAACCGGGCTCAGGGTGGCTAACAACAAATTTAAAACACTTAATTGATGCATAATTAAGTGAATAAAATGTGAATAACAATAAATTCAGAATTCAAAAATCAATTTAGGGAGGGAAATCCATCCAATAAACATTAGATGATCACCAGGGCTAGCTGGCTTAATTAGTCCTATTTGGGCCAGCGAGGAGACCAGGGGAGAATTAGCCGTGGGATCCCAGAGTGGGTAATCTTCATTAAAAGGGGAGGGGGAGGGAAGGAAGGGGAATAAAAGATCAGGCACGATTCCTGCAGTGTGTGGGGTTGGACTAGATGACGTTCGGGGTCCAACTCACGGAACCAAAGAATTCTAGAGTTGGAGGGGACCCCAAGGGGCATCTAGTCCAACTGCAATGTGCAATGCAGGAAAACGTGCAATGCAGGTAAAAGCATCCATGACTCTATAATTCTAGGATTCTGTAAGCCCTCGAGGCACCCAAAAGTGCTACATATAAATGCGGACCCTTTACGACTTGTGCATCTCGCCCCCATTCCACAGGGGGGTCCTTGGCCCAGCCCTCAGCCGCCAGTGAGGTCCACGCACGCCCCTCCCCTCCCAGGTGCATCTACCACCTTTGCGGTGGTAGTTTCCTTCCTTGCGATACTTGAGAGTTGTGTTTCCGGGACCCCCCCCCCCTCTCCTTGTCCCTGCTGGAAACCATTTTCTTTTTAACAACTGTACTTTTCTCTCTAATTGCCGTAACCCGCCCTGGGACCTGCGGTGCAGGGTGGGAGAGGAATCAAAATATTGTTGACGGTGCAGAAGGAGCAGCACATGTTTGTATCTTGCGCAGGTCGGTGGATTTGGCGGGGGATGTTTTTTCAGAGCGGTGTTCCAGGGACCCCGGTCATCCGGCCCGTTTTTACGTCCCTCTCTCGGTCCCGCTGCCAGTAATTGCTTCCATGTTCCGGACCTTGTTTGCTACCTCTCTCACACACACACACACACACACACACACACACACACACAGCCTTGCATCCAGCTAGCTGGGCCCCATACAAGGGCCTGGCTCTCCAGCCCCACATCTGTTCATCATTAGGAATTCCAGGGCCGTTAAGTCACGGGCTCAAGGCGGCCCCATCCTTCCCGCACCCCCGTAACTGGGCCCAGCCGGTGCTTTCATGGCTCAGTAGCGGTTAGCACCACCTGCACGGATATTGCTTTGGGCTTGTGGAGGCGTCGGGTCAGGCCATCGGCTGGGAGGCGTTCGCCTCTGCGATGGGGCCTTGTTTTCCTCCTCCAAGTCCCTCGTCGCTCTTCCCTTCCCAGGGCATAAATCTTTCCCCGCTCACAAACAAAATGGCGGGCCTCAGCTCTCAGCCTGCTCTCCCAGGGGGAACCCGGGCCGGGCTACATGTTACTCTCGGAGCAGGAACAAAGAAGAAGGGGGTCCAATCCTGAAGGATGCTGAACCTCCCTCAGAAGCAGGCAGGGAAACCTGGGTGTTGCCCGGTATAGATGTCGGCCAGAAGGAGAAGGAGGATGGGGGCGAAACTAGAATGAAGATGGCGGTCTCTCCTTCCCTTTTTAAGCAGTGGTTGGGTGGCCATTTGCCAGGGATTCTTGAGTCGTGATTCCTGCATTGATCCTTGGGGTCATTCTGCCTTGGTCAGACCTCACCTCAAGTCCTGTGTCCAGTTCTGGACAGCACAGCTTAAAGAAGATATTGACCAGCTTGCAGGTCTGCAGAGGAGGGCAGCCAAGATGGTCAAGGGTCTGGAAACCAAGCCTTAGGAAGAAGGCTTGAGGGAGTTGGGGGTGTTTAGCCTGGAGAAGAAGGGATTGGTATGTGACATGGGGGCTTCATAGATCTTAAGGGCTGTCCCAAGAAAGATGGACAAGCTTTTTCCCCAAACAAATGCATTCCATGACAAGAAATAAGAACTTTCTGACAGTTAGGGCTGATAGACAGTGGAAAGGTATCCCACAGGAAGTTGTGGGCTCTCTTTGCTTGGAGGTTTTTAAGTAGAGGTGGGGGGAGGGGCTTCTGTCAGTTATTCTTTTGTTGACAATCCTGCATTGTAGGGGGTTGGTCTAGATGACCCTTGGGGTCCCTTCCAACTCTACAATTCTATGATTCTATGAGCTTTGGGGGTCCCTTCCAACTCTATGATTCTCTGAAAAATCAGTTGCCTCTGGCACCACCTACTGTTGGGCTCCCAGCTTTCTGCCATACCTGCTCCCAATGGGCCGCAGCGTTCAAACCAAGTGGAACTGAAACCATGACAGTGATGATGATGTCCATTAGGTCCAGTCATGGGCGACTCTGGAGTTGCGGCGCTCATCTCGCTTTATTGGCCGAGGGAGCCGGCATACAGCTTCTGGGTCATGTGGCCAGCAGGACTAAGCCACTTCTGGAGAACCAGAGCAGCACATGGAAATGCCATTTACCTTCCCGTCGGAGCAATACCTATTTATCTACTTGCACTTTGATGTGCTTTTGAACTGCTAGGTGCAGGGAGCAGGGACCGAGCAACAGGAGCTCACCCCGTCGCGGGGATTTGAACCGCCGACCTCCTAGGCTCTGTGGTTTAACCCACAGCGCCACCCACATCCCGATGATGTTCATACATGGACTTATTTGCAATATTAATTAATGGAATTATTCCATCGGTCGGATTGCGGATGTCTGCGTTCTCTCCCCTCTCTCCCAGGACATAATTCTGAAGCGAGCGGCGGATATTGCCGAGGCTTTGTACAGCGTCCCGCGCAACCCCAACCAGTTGACCTCGCTGACCGGGAACCATGCCCACTCGGGCATGATGAATGTCAACTCCTTTGGGAGCCAGCTGGCCATCAACATCAGCGAATCCACCCAGGGCTCGGAGCAAGGTAGGAAGCGGCTGGGTGTCTTCTCTGTGGCTCTCGCGTGACCATTCCTGGGAGCCAGCATCAGAGGCCGTCCTTTGAGGACCTTCCACAAGATATGTCTCAGAGAGGGTGGCAACAAAGGGGTGGCCTTTGCATGTTTTACTATGTTTTTAGACATGCTGGCAGCCACCCGGAGTGGCCAGGGCAACCCAGTCAGATCGGCAGGGTACAAATAAAAAATGATGATGATGATGATTGTCTGTTTTGCAAGCAGAAGGTCCCAGGTTCAATCCCTGCCACTTCCAGGTAGTTGTTGTTGTTATTATTATTATTATTACGTTTCTGAGCACAATTCAAAGTATTGGTGCTGACCTTTAAAGCCCTAAATGACCTCGGTCCAGTATACCTGAAGGAGCGTCTCCACCCCCATCGTTCAGACCGGACGCTGAGGTCCAGCGCCGAAGGCCTTCTGGCGGTTCCCTCATTGCGAGAAGCAAAGCTACAGGGAACCAGGCAGAGGGCCTTCTCGGTAGTGGCGCCCGCCCTGTGGAACGCCCTTCCAGCAGATGTCAAAGCGATAAACAACTACCTGACATTCAGAAGACATCTTAAGGCAGCCCTGTTCAGGGAAGTTTTTAACGTGTGATATTTTACTGTATTTTTGGGTTCTATGGAAGCCGCCCAGAGTGGCTGGGGAGGCCCAGCCAGATGGGCGGGGTATAAATAATAAATTATTATTATTATTATTATTATTATTATTATTATTATTATTAGTGGCTACCACCCACAGTCGCCCTAGCAAGACTGCCATTATCACCTCTTCAGCACCAGGTTATGACACTCCCAGGCTTTTGATGGGGTGTGATGGGATCATTATCTATATCTATATCTATATCTATATCTATATCTATATCTATATCTATATCTATATCTATATCTAACTGCCTTATTCTAATAATCATTCCTGATTATTTCATCTCTTTATAGTGGTGGTGTGTTTCTTATTTTATGGAACTTGTTGCACCCCCCCCCAATAAACCCCAGATGTGTAGAACTCATCTCGTCCAACCACCTGCTATGCAGGAATCCCTGGCAGATGCCCCCTCCAAGCTCTGTTGGTTTCATTGTTGCATACCTGAATCTAACATTGTGAGTCAAGGAAGGAAGGAAGGAGAGGAAGGGAAAGAGGGGGAGAAAAGGAAGGAATGAAGGGAGAGAGAGGAGAGAAAGATAGAAGGAAGGAGAAAGAGGAAGGGAGAAAAAGAGAGAGAGGAGAGGAGAGGAGAGGAGAGGAGAGGAGAGGAGGGAAGGAAGGAAGGAAGGAAGGAAGGAAGGAAGGAAGGAAGGAAGGAAGGAAGGAAGGAAGGAAGGAAGGAAGGAAGGAGAGGGAGGGAAAGAAAGAAGGAGGGGGCGAAAAGGAAGGAAGGAGAGGAAGGAAGGAGAGGAAGGGAGAGAAAGAGAGAGGGGAGAGAAAGATAGATAGGAAGGAATGAAGGGGGAGAGAGGAGAGAAAGATAGAAGGAAGGAAGGCGAGGGAGGAAGGAGAGGAAGGGAGAAAAAGGGAGAGAGGAGAGAAAGATGGAAGGAAGGAAGGAAGGAAGGAAGGAAGGAAGGAAGGAAGGAAGGAAGGAAGGAAGGAAGGCAGGCAAGACATCTTAAGATACTTGGTAAACTGAGCAACTATCTAACTTCCTGCCCTGCCTTCCAGGGTACACACGCAACACGAGCAGTGTCTCGCCGCGAGGCTATGTCCCCAGCTCCACCCCGCAGCAGAGCAACTACAACACCATCACATCCAGCATGAACGGCTATGCGGGGACTGCCATGACCAGCCTGGGGGTTCCGGGGTCCCCCAGCTTCCTCAACGGCTCCACGGCCAACTCCCCCTACGCCAGTAAGTGTCTGTCGCCTTTGCGGAAGGAAGGGCGGGTCGAGGGTGCCTAGGCAGCGCTTCCCTTTCCTGAGAATCGCAGCTCCATTTTAAGAAGGCTAAGGGACTAGTCCTCATGGTAGGGGAAGCTGCACTTGTAGGCCTGGGAACTCCTGGGTAAGGTCCGAGGATAGACAAATCCCTGTCTCTGATTTCTGTTTCTCACTTTTCCAATCCTGAATCTAGTTCTCCACATTTTTGCAGCAATTTGTGAAAATTCATCAGACTTTCAGTGTCAATTTGATATCACTGTACTCTTCCCAAGAGCCAGCTGAAAACACTTTTGTTTAGACAAGTCTACCCAGAAATCTAGAAGGGTGGTTTGTTTTTAGTTTATTGCTGACTTTAATTTCTGGAACATTTTAATGGTTCTTTCTTAATAATACTTTTATTGCTTCTTCTTCTTTCTTTTTTTTTGTAAAGTGCTCTGAGGGTTATTTTATTTACAGTCAAGCAGTATATAAATTTATGAAGTGATTTGCACATTTTTGCATGCAATATGCACATTTTTGCATGCAATTTCCTCCAATATAATGCTTTTGGGCACGTTCTTTTTGCTAATATATGCTTTTCTTGGTCACACTGCTCTGTGATACACACATTTTTCCACACATTGCTTCATTGGAGAACTGAGTTGCAAAATTCAGAGGAGTGCCGAATTTTGAATGGTAGCTATGTTTCAGTTCCTGCTCGTTGGTTTGTAGAATCATAGAACTGTAGAATTGGAAGGGACCAAGAGTGTCATTAAGGCCAACCCCTGCAAACGTGATAAATAATAATGATAATGTGCTGTAGGGACGCGGGTGGCGCTGTGGGTAAAACCTCAGCGCCTAGGACTTGCCGATCGCATGGTCGGCAGTTCGAATCCCCGCGGCGGGGTGAGCTCCCGTCGTTTGGTCCCAGCTCCTGCCCACCTAGCAGCTTGAAAGCACAATTAAGTGCAAGTAGATAAATAGGTACCGCTTTCTAGCGGGAAGGTAAACGGCATTTCCGTGTGCTGCTCTGGTGCCGGTTCGCCAGAGCAGCTTCGTCATGCTGGCCACGTGACCTGGAAGTGTCTCCGGACAGCGCTGGCTCCCGGCTTCTAGAGTGAGATGAGCGCACAACCCTAGAGTCTGTCAAGACTGGCCCGTACGGGCAGGGGTACCTTTACCTTTACCTTAATGTGCTGTGGGGGGGGATTTATGGTTTGTTTTATGTTCCTATTTTTAATATGTACAGTCGTACCTAGTTTGTCGAATGCCTTGGCACTAGTACATTTCGGCTCCTGAACGAGCAGAATCCAGAAGTGAGCGTTCCAGTTTCTGAACATTTTTTTGGAAGCTGGATGTCCAATGCGGCTTCTGCTATTGTTTCTGGTGCGCCTGCGCAATCGGAAGCCGCGTCTTGGTTTCCAAATGTTTCGGGAGTCGGACAGACTTCCGGAACGCATTCTCTTCGTAAACCAAGGGGCGACTGTATTTTAGTTCCGTGGGTTCACCGTATAAAAAACACAGAATACAGTCCAATGGGGGTCCACCTCCCCTCGCCCCGGCTCACTCCCGCTGCCGGCTAACCCCTGTCCTTCTTTCCACGCCAGTCATGCCCTCCAGCCCACCTCTGGGGGCCTCGTCCATCGCCAGCTCCTCGACCCCGGGAGGCGTCTTCTCCTTCTCTCCCGTCAACATGATCTCCGCCGTCAAGCAGAAAAGCGCCTTTGCCCCCGTGGTGCGGCCGCAAGCCTCTCCGCCCCCTGCCTGCACCACTGCCAACGGGAACACTCTGCAGGGTGAGTTGGCCAGTCCTCGCCGCCCGTCTCCTTCGGTGGCAGCTGGGGCACGAAGGGGCGCAAGTCATGGGGACAGCTGGGGCCGTGTGAAAGGAGCGGGTGGGATGTGGCAGGAAGGGCGAGGCGGCCACGCTTTGTTGTGTGGCAGCGGCGGCAGCAACGATGCGCCCTGCTCGCTCGTCTCCTCAGCGCAAGGATTTGCACTTCTGCAACAGACTTCTCTCCGCTCTGAATCTGTTCTGGGTTCCCCCCCAACCCTCTGGAGGCGATTTGGGAAGCGGGTAGGAGGCACGAGCGAAGGGAGAACGTAAGAAGGAGCTGCTGGATCAGACCAGGGGCCCACCTAGTCCAGCTTCCTGTTCTCACAGTGGCTAACCAGGTGTGTGTGAAAGTATGCAAGTAGGATCTGTGGCTCCCAGCAACAGGGATTTAGCAGCGTCGCTGCCTCTGAGCATGGAAGCACATCGGAGCTGTCCTGGTTAGAAGCAATTGGTAGCCTTCACCTCTTCCATGAATTTGTCCCATCCTCTTTTAAAGCCATCCAAGTTGGTGGCCGACACCACTTCCTGTGGGCATGAGTTCCACAGGTTAACTTTCTCTTGTCCGTCCCTGAATCTTCTTCCAACCTTCAGCTTCACTGGTTGTCCACAAGTTCTAATGTCAACAAGAAAGGGAGAAACACTTTTCTCGATCCACTTTCTCTGTGCCCTTCAAGATTTTATCAACTCCTATCATGTCTAGGGTGTCCCCACAACTCCGTGGAGTTGAGCCCAGGAGGCATGTTGGGGGGGAAAGTGAGGTTAGTTCTATTGCACCGCCGTAAATCCTTGCACTGACAGGACGACTTAGCTGGATACTGCCCAATAATGATGACGTTGATTGCATTCATATTTCCTCCATATTTCCTCCTCTCCCCATTTTATCCTCACGCCAACCCTGCAAGGTGGATTAGGCACTGTGGGTGGCCCAGGGTCACCCAGCGGGCTTCACGGCAGAGTGAAGATTTGAACCCTGGCCTCCTAGGTCTGGGTCCGGGTTCAACGCTCTAACCGCTACACTACGCAGCCTGGATGTGGTGTATCACCTCCTTTGGGCGGGTCAGTGCCACGGCTGCCCTCTTGACCAACACCTTCCCTGGGGACTTGGGAGAGATGCTAGCAGGGGGTTCCCCTAGCTGCCTTCCTGACCCCATATGGGAGGAATCCTCACCCAGAGTAGAAATTGGGTGGGTGGGTGTTCCTGGGATCCGGCCCCTTTTACCCAGCAGCAGTTGCTTATGAGGTCAGCCTTGGCTGCAAACTTTCCTCTTCCTTAACCGCCTTTCCTTCTTTGCTTTCTTTCGTCCCACCCCCGTCGTTTCCCTTTTCTCGCTTCCGCCTCTCTGTCCTTTGCCCGCCCTGCGCCACTGCTTGCCGGGTCCTGCCAACCAGACCAAACCTTTGAGGATTCTGCAGACAAGTTCCACACACCGTCTCGGTCGCTGCAAGGACTGGCTTATTCCTAATCACACAGTATGTCTCTTCTCTCGTTCTCGCGCCTTGCTCTGTCAGCCTTCCCCCTCTTTTCTGCTCCTCTTGCCGTGAACGAGTACGGCTCCTTAACAGCGACCTTGCGAGGTGGGCCTACCCCTTTTGCTCACCAGAGGGTAGTACCCACTAATGGGGGCCTCTGCCACCACACGCTTTCTGCTACATTCTCCCAAAAAAACAGCCCAGAAAACATTAATTTCATGTTGAAAGAGCCAAGTCCACTTAACCCTTACCACCTATGGTTATCAAACCAGCAGCCCTGACGAGACCCCCGACCTGGCTTTTAGAAGGTCTGCCGTCAAGTCAGATTGCTGAGACTGCGGCAAGAATTCTCTGTAAGCAACTGTATTGGCCTGAGGTGCAATTTCCAGCAGGGCCTTTGAGGTGGTGGCTCCTATGGTTTGATGCGGGGCACACGAGCTGTTGCACATGCTCAGTAGAGTTCAGTAGAGAGGGATCTCCCACCCGCCTGGCTTGACAGGCGCAAAGGAAGATCTCCTTCTCTCCTCTGACTGCCACCGTTCAAACCTGGGAGATTGGAAAGTGGTAAGATTCTCCTCCTCGCTTGGCAGGACGATGCCGGCGGCTGGCTTTGCCACCTGGTCAGATGCATGCCGTGGTAAGTTGCCCCTTGCTACAAGGCCGTCTGCCTTCAGATGGGCAGCTCTCAGATGCTGCCCAAACCCCAAAGGGTCTACAGCACCAGGTCTTCACCAACCTGGTGCCCTCTGGATACTGTTGGACTACAACTCCCATCAGGAGAGCACCAGGTTGGCACAAGCAATTCCAGACATGTAAAAAGGCTCTGTGTGCATAGAGGTCCCATCAGGGGTGAGGAACCTGCTGCCATGACCGACACAGCAGGACCACAGCCCTCCTAATGCTTGACCATTGACCATATTGACTTGGAATGATGGGAACTGGAGTGCAACCTTTATGTATTATTATATCCCACTGGGGCTACATTCCTGGGATTGTGCTGGAAGCCCAAACCTCTCATAGTCAAAACACACTGTGCGCAAGGGCAGTTGGGAATGCCGAAATCTTTTTTCCTCGATGCCCGCCCTCTTCTTATTTTAATTTTGCCAAGCGTGCATGAACAAATACTTTTTGGTTTTCCCCTTCCCTGCTTTATGCCCACAACAACCCTGTGGGGCAGGCTAGCATGAGAGGCAGTGTTTGCCCCCCTAAAGTCACACCCAGTAAGCTTCATGGCTGAGCTCACTGGTCTCCCAGTCCAATGCTCTGACCACTACACCGCACTGCCTGGAAGGGCTGCAGGTTCCTCATCTTTTGTCTACAGCGTGGCTCAGCTGATGACGTGGCCGCAGAACGTGACGCTTCTCTCCTTTGCTTTCCAGCGTTGTCGGGTCTCATCGTTCCGCCCATGTGATCGGGAAACGGAGGATGGGCTGGGCTGGAAGGAGGGACCAACAGACTGGCGCTGACCCAGACCCTTGGACTTGGAAGGGTGTGGGCCCTTCTCAATGCATTCCTGGAGCACACGCCTCCCCACCCCCAGCTCCTTCCAACCCGGCTGCAGGATTTCAAGAAGGCTCCCCCTTCTGGTGGGAGGCTGCAGTGCAGTGGGGCAAGCACTGGGAAGTGATGCTTACTCATCTGCTACCCGGAGATGCCCAGCCACAAACTGGGGGCGAAGATACAATTTTTAGGGAGAGGTGTTTGAGGGGGTTTCAGCACTGCCATCCTTTCTTTTCCCCGCCCTCTTGCACCATTCCTCACAGCTTTGGTTAAAGAATCGGAAGCAAAGCCCACCCACACCATCCCCTCACCTGGGTTGCCCTCCCTCAGGTAGATTTGCTCCCAGCAAAGAGCAGAGTGTTCTCCCGTCTTAGCCGGAGAGGGTCTCCCTTTGGAAGCCAGACCCTGAGCATCAGCCCTTTGCACCAGGACTCCTGGGTCCTCCTCCTCACTATTCTTAAATTGTCGCTCCCGTGGCCTTGGGTGTGGACCCCAGGAAATGATTTGGCAAGGAGATGGTGGTCTTCCCTATGCTTTGGGGGGTTTCCATCTCTGCTCCAAAGCAAGCTGGTTCACGTTACGCCCCTGGCCAAACCGGAGATTGCTTTCTGGCGAGGGGGAAGAGAGCCTGCGTTCCAAACAGCGACGCTGCCTTTGCCTTTTCTAAACCCCCACCTTGCAATGCGCAGCCCCTATCAGTCCTCCAGCACAGAAAAGCCTGGGTGCTGGAGGACCTCGCTGTGGGCAAAGCCTTTGGGGCTCACCGCTCCATCGCATCGCCCGAAAGGTCCATCCCTTGTCAACCGCAACTGCTAACCAGCCTCCTCTTAACACGTGTCTTAATCTGAAGGTTTGGGGGCTAAGCAGCCCCTTCTAACAGGACACGTGTGAAGAACCCTGGCAACTTTCCCCCTTCCGCCCAAATCTTGGCCATGTGTTGCTCATCTTCTTCCCAGGCGTTCCAGATGTTGAAATGCCCACCCACGAATCCCCCAGAGAGAGTTTCTCCTTCGCTCCCTTCCGCCTCTCCCCATTGAGGCAGGAAGGGCCTCCGTCTCCCGATTCCTGAAACCAGAAAGGGCTTGAAAAGCCAAATCCTTCTAAATTGACGTGCTCTTGGGCTGGGTGAATGGCAGGAGCCTTTGTGGGGACAACCGGCTTCTCTGTCAAGAAGCAGCAAATATCCCGTACTGGCCAGCTTTCCGGTGCAGGAGGGTGGGCTCAGAGCTCTAAGGTTTTGCAAGCTCGTGGATCGGGAGGATCACACGGCAGGACCCCACTCCGGTCCCACCTCCCCTGGGATCCAGTAGCTGATAGGAAGCTGCCGTGTACCAAGAGAGAGCACAGATACACCTGGCTCAGGTGGGACCTTCTACATGCAAGGCAGTTGTCCTGGCCCTCAGCATCATTGATACTTAGTGGCAGGGACTTTCCAGGGCTTCAGGCAAGGATCCCCCCCTTGCAGATGCCACAGGTGGGAGATGGGACCTTCTACATGCAAGGCACGTGTCCTGGCCCTGAGCCAAGGCCCAACCAGTGAGCCGCAGCAGCTCTGGAGTGGTGCCGCAGTGTGTGGCTTGCGGGAAATATTTTTCCACCTGGTATAATCCTTAAGAGACAGCCCTGTAGGAGCAGAAAGTGAGGAGGGAGGAGGCAGTGTAGACGATTGTTGGAGTAAGAGCACAGGCGTCGTCTCTCCAAGCCCCGGACTCACAGTTCACGTGAATGTCTCCCCATAGGGGACCCACCCCCAACCCGTCATAGAATTGTAGAGTTGGAAGGGACCTAGGGGTCATCTAGTCCAACCCCCTGCAATACCCCAGAATACCCCTCCCCTGGTAACCCAGAGCCTGCTTTCTTCCCCCAGGAGCAGAGAAGGTGTTAGGATAGCCCTGGTGCCCACGGAAAGTGATCCTCAGCTGTAGTCACATCAACACTCGTATCTCACTTTAAGAGTCGTGGCTTCCCCCCAAAAAATATTTCTGGGAACTGCAGTTTTGTTACGGGCACGGAGGGTGGTAAGGAAACCCTGGATAAACTACAGTTCTATGGATTTTTTGGGGGGGAAGCCATGATTCTCTACAGTGGAATAAGAGGGCATTAAATTTATGGTGTGGCCGCAACCAAAATCTACGGTATAACTTCTGCCTGGTTGTCTTATCTGTGTTCCCCTATAAGGAATCACAGGAATTTTAGATTGTTGAGGGGAAAACATAGTAGATACTCTGTTTTGAGATTCCCCGGCCTCTCCTCAGAGAACTGCTGGTCCCTGGGGAGAGGGAATGGCTATTAAACCAGTTTAAAGAGTAGACTAGACGCCTTTTGAAGGAATGTGCTCCTGTACGTGAAACTTGCCTGTGGACAGCACAGAAATTGAGAATTGGGCATTGCCTCAGCAAACACTCCCCTGATCCCAGATTTGCTAAAATGACGGGGGATTTGGGGGGTGCTTGAGGGTGTGGGAACGCCTTTGCCGAACCCCCACAAACGCTTCCACCCCGATGGGCTGGTTTTCAGTTTCAGACCTGGACGGAAAGGAACAAGATATCAGGGATTGTGCCCAACTTTAGCGGGGATCCTTTTTTCCCAGGGGGAGACTCAGCAAGCGTCGGACGAAGAGTTAAGCACCTTCTCATCCTATGAACTGATTCTTCCCGCCCCGCTGCGCTGGCATTACAAGGCAAACATGGGTGCCCACCCAACCTGGTTCGGCACCCAAAGCCGCTCCCCTGGTTAACTGGGTGCCCGCCATGTTGTTTCCACGCCAAGGCCCCTGGAAAACTCACACTGGCATTAGTTGTCAGTCCCTTTTCCCCTCGGCAGCCACAGCGATTTCAGGACGTGCCTTTCCATGTTCGGAAAATGGCCTTCAGGAGGGCTTCGTTCCTATTTCCAGTTTCACGTTTTCCTCCTTGGTTTTCTTTTCAACCACCCGGGCAATCTCAAGCCCGTACGAAATGCCGGTACACTGTTTTTTGCATATTTTTTTTGATATCTATATAAAAAAAACCTCTCCCTTTCTTTTTTTAAAGCAACAGAAATACAGTCCTGTGTTGTTGTTTTTACACACACTTCTTTTCTTTTTTGTAAAAAGAGAATTAGAGTTTTAAAAAACTGGGGCGCGATCCAGCAGAGCGGTCTCCGGCCCGAGCCCCACTAAAAACGAGGCGCTGTGTGTGTTTCAATGGAGCTGTGGTCGGGGAGCTTCCTGCTGCCTCGCGCCCCTGGCTTTTCAGGCGAATCTTCTCTCGGCCTCCCGCAGTTATTTTTCTAGCATTATTTCCAAGTGGGAAGGAGGGGATCAAACTTTTGTAAATAAAGATTGTGGGGAAAGAAGAGCCCCGGATGCTGGGCTTGCAAACCACCCCCTCGCCGGGGGGCTTGTTCTCTCTCTGTGTATTTATCTTTGTCGTACGGAGAATCCTTCTCCTGTTTCATGTTTCCTTTGTATTTTTTATTATTATTGTTTTTAATTTTTAATTTTATTTTCTACATTGTCCATTGTGTGTCCTGTGACGGCTGTTGTACAATAGCAATGTTGATAAATGCCCGGCTGCACTGTTTTTCAATGTAAGTACATGTCAATCAACTACGACTTTCATTTCTTAGGAAATGGGCCCTCTTGAGTTGAAAGATTTGCACCTGCTCCCCCCCCCCAAGTTGAAAGGTCAGGGTGGTCCTTATCCTCACTCCACCGCCACTTTCCTCCCTTAAATACTATTTCAACTTGGATTTCTTTAGAGGTAAAGGTAAAGGGACCCCTGACCATTAGGTCCAGTCGTGGCCAACTCTGGGGTTCCGGTGCTCATCTCGCTTTATTGGCCGAGGGAGCCGGCGTACAGCTTCCGGGTCATGTGGCCAGCATGACTAAGCCGCTTCTGGGGAACCAGAGCAGCGCACGGAAACACCATTTAACTTCCTGCCGGAGCAGTACCTATTTATCTACTTGCACTTTGACGTGCTTTCGAACTGCTAGGTTGGCAGGAGCAGGGACCGAGCAACGAGAGCTCACCCTCTGGCAGGGATTCAAACTGCCGACCTTCTGATCAGCAAGCCCTAGGCTCTGTGGTTTAACCCACAGGGCCACCTCCTCTGCCAACCTGGTGCCTTCCAGGTGTTTTGAACTACAACTCCCAGCAGCTCCACAGGTTTCACACGCTGTGTGTTGGAATACACACATCCTGTACAGGAGGAGCCGAAGGGCAGTGTTGCCAACTTGAATCAAATATTGGGGAGGCCTAGGTAGGCCCCACTCTGCATAACTGATCATATGATGCAACACACACACACACACACACACACCCTATTTGAATGGAAATGCCCATCAACTTTTGGGGGGCCCTAAAATATTTTATTGGAGGGCTTAAGACCCTTCAGCCCCTAGGAGTTGGCTCCGATGCCAGGGTGCCTTGAAAATGTTTGCCCTCCCCTGTCAGATGAATTCACCACTTTGCATGTAAAGGAGATGTGCTATGTCTGAGCTATATCCCATCCCCAAAGGAACACTTCCATATAACTCTAAATATTCCAAGTTGACTAGAGAATGAGGGTGTGCATTGGCTTGGGATGAAACCTGAGCCGGAACAGGAGCTTCAGAGAGATTATGGGATTTTATTTCTGAGTGAAGTCAAACCGGAGAGTCCCCAAAGTGCCTCGGCATCTCTGACACACACAAAACCCACGCCACGGGCAAGCGTCTGCTAAAACTGAGCTACTGTCTCTTTAGCTCGCCATATAAGCAAAACTCCCCATATAAGGGGAGGGAGAGTTGCACTGTGATCTGACAGGGAAGTAATAGTGCCACTGTATTCTGCTCTGGTCAGACCTCACCTGGAGTACTGTGTCCGGTTGTGGGCACCACAGTTCAAGAAGGACACTGGCAAACTGGAACGTGTCCAGAGGAGGGCAACCAAAATGGTCAAAGGCCTGGAAACGATGCCTTATGTGGAACGGCTAAGGGAGCTGGGCATGTTTAGCCTGGAGAAGAGGAGGTTAAAGGGAGATATGATAGCCATGTTCAAATATATAAAAGGATGTCACATAGAGGAGGGAGAAAGGTTGTTTTCTGCTGCTCCAGAGAAGCGGACACGGAGCAATGGGTCCAAACTACAAGAAAGAAGATTCCACCTAAACATTAGGAAGAACTTCCTGACAGTAAGAGCTGTTTGACCGTGGAATTTGCTGCCAAGGAGTGTGGTGGAGTCTCCTACTTTGGAGGTCTTTAAGCAGAGGCTTGACAACCATATGTCAGGAGTGCTCTGATGGTGTTTCCTGCTTGGCAGGGGGTTGGACTCGATGGCCCTTGTGGTCTCTTCCAACTCTATGATTCTATGATTCTAGTTTTTAATCAAAGGGAATTGTTTCATCTGGAGTTCCCGGTTCTTGGTGCTTTTGGCGGTGGGGAGCAATGGGTGCCCTTATAATTCTCTCAGCCCACCCCCTGAAAAGAGAGAGAAAGGAATAAACTTTAATGATGCCTAGCACAAGAAATGGAACAGATGCATCTGCTATTTGGCAGGTTTCTTGCCTAGGGCCACCCCTCTTATGTCTGATGTTGTCCAACCCACCAAAATGCTGGGGGACAATGATTGATTACTCTGAATCCTCCCCTAAAACTGTAAAGGCTGCCCCGGTGCAAAAAGACTGCTGCATTTATTCTGAAATTTGGCAGGAGTCAACCAACTCTCAGAGGCATCTACCATGCCTGCAAATCCCATCTACTACTGTCCAATCTATATAAAATTGTAAAGGTGCCCAAGACAAAAACTGCTACACGGCTTGGCAACTTGGCAGACTTAATCCATTACAGAATGGTCCCTTTGCTTGTAAATTTCATCCACTTCTTACAGAACAACAAAAAAAGACAGGTTTTGATTTCCCAACAACCAATTGTGGCGAATGAGGATTTGCCCCACTTTCCCCAAAAGTGAACTCCGACCCTGAACTCAATCCAGTGCTTTGGACTGTTTTCTGTAGTACGGAACCGGGGCCCAAACCAAATATTCTGCTCTCTAAAGTGGAGGGCTGTGCCTCTCAATGCCAGAAGCAATAACTATCCTGTTCAGACCTTGGGAATATGCAAACATACCCCCTTCTCCCAATCCTCAATCTAATCTGGTTTAAGTCCTGCTTGCCCATCGTGATTTGTAGGCTAGGACAACGAAGGTCTTTGGCGAAGCTGGACGTAGAGTAGGGAAAGTTCCCCACTGGTCATTAGTCAAACTGCCAGCAATGAAGGAATCGCAACTAAAGGAGCCCTGACCACTGGCTATCCAAACTCTTTAAAATCCTCCAGTGAATTAAAAAGGTCTCCGATGAAGGAGAATTCACCACCTTCCAAAAGAGGAATCAGATGCAGACTTGAGCCCAGTTCTTCACCCACCGACCTGTCCCTCAAAATGGATTGCTGACTAGGATTGACAAATGACAAGGGAGGTGGGAATAGTATGTGTGTTCAACAGCAATTTTAACACCCTCGCACACATAGCAGGTAAAGTTTCCACAACGAGGAGAGAAACATGATTACCAGAGAAAGTCTGCACATCAAGCCTCTGTTTAAAGGCACAGGAGCACAGGCTGCTTAAAAGGTTGGCAACCCAGCTGGGTCATTCCCCTCCCCAGCAATTCTACAGAGCGGTTGCGGATGCTTGGCAGCTGATTCATGTTCCCAGCACACCCACACGAGTCAGAGGGTGGTGGCTGGAAGTAATTTACTACGTGTGTGTGTGTGTGTGTGGACAAAGGCATGTCCCACTTGAGCTGAGGTCGAGGCCTGGGCTCAGCCAATTGGAAGGTTCCGGAAGGCCAGTGGAGAAGCCGCGAGATGGAGTGGGTGTGGGAGAGGTCCAGAGAGTGAGAGAGGAGATCCAGCCGTGAAACGGGCCTGGCGAAGGAGCCTGCCAGCTGGGTGGGGTCCAGAGAGCACAGTGGGGGTAGCCAATGGTCGAGGAAGCCATTGCCAGCATTGCACAAAATTGGAGGGTGACCTGTGCCTCAGTTATGCTGTGTGGTGCTGGCACAAAGGGAAGGTTCAAGATGTCTTATGGCAGACTTGACCAACCTGGTGCCTGGACTGCAGTTCCCATTAACCTGGAGCTGATGGGAATTGAAGTTAAAAACACCTTGTGGGGCCAGCAGGTTAGGAAGGCTATTTCTTGTGGATGGGAAGCAAGTCAGAAGAACGCCAGAAGAGCCTCCTGGATCGGGCCAGACCCTCCAAGTGTCCCTATTTTCCAGTCTCAGTTTTACAGGAACCATCCTGGTTTCTGATTTGATTCCAGAATGTCCCACCTTTCCCTCGGATGTCCCTATTTTCCACTGGAGAAATGTTGGAGGATATGGAGTTATGCAACTCACACGCCCTCTGAAGGCAGCCCTGTATAGGGAAGTTTTTTAATGTTTAATGTTTTATTATGTTTTGATATATCTTGGACAGCGCCCAGAGTGCCTGGGGCAAGCCAGTCACATGGGCAGGGTATAAATAGTAAAATAATATTAGAGTGGTTCCTCGGGTTAAGAACTTAATTCGTTCTGGAGGTCTGTTCTTAATCTGAAACTGTTCTTAACCTGAAGCACCACTTTAGCTAATGGAGCCTCCCGCTGCCGCCGCACGATTTCTGTTCTTATCCTGAGCAAAGTTCTTAACCCGAGGTACTATTTCTGGGTTAGTCGAGTCTGTAACCTGAAGCATATGTAACCTGAAGTGTATGTAACCCGATATACCACTGAATTAAGGAACAGGTAAAGGGACCCCTGACCATTAGGTCCAGTTGTGGCCGCCGACTCTAGGGTTGCAGTGCTCATCTCGCTTTACTGGCCAAGGAAGCCGGCGTACAGCTTCCGGGTCATGTGGACAGCATGACTAAGCCGCTTCTGGCGAACCAGAGCAGTGCACGGAAATGCCGTTTACCTTCCCGCCGGAGCGGTACCTATTTATCTACTTGCACTTTGACGTGCTTTCAAACTGCTAGGTTGGCAGGAGAAGGGACTGAGCAATGGGAGCTCAACCCATCACGGGGATTCGAACCGCCGACCTTCTGATCAGCAAGCCCTAGGCTCTGTGGTTTAACCCACAGCGCTACCCTCTCCCGTGAAGGAATAGTTCATCCCTATTTTCATCACAGAAATGTTGGAGGGTATGCAATGGCTGCTCTTGTCCAGCATGCTGTTCTCACAGTGGCCAAGCAGATCCCCCGAACAGAAACCGGCAAGCAACACAGCTTCCAGCAAGCGTTATTCAGAAGCCTTGCTGCCTCCAACTGTGGAAGCAGGGCAGAGCCATCCTGTCTAATAGCCATCGCTTGTTCTCTCCTCCTCCAGGAATTTGTCCAATCCTCTTTTCCAGCCATCCCGAGTAAGGGGGCAGGCCAGGAAGAGGAGGCTGCTTCTTCCTGCCACTTTAGCTGTGTTTTCACAGCTGGTGTGTCCCTGGCTCCGCTTCAGCAGTAAAAGTGCCTTGGCAGAGCGGTTTCCAGTCGACAGATGGAGACGTCATTCTTGGCCACAACAACGGAGCCAGAAAACACCTTGTGTGTTTAGGACAAGGGAGGTAGCACAGGGCCAGTGCGGCTTGGAAAGGTCTTTTTTTGCAGCAAGCAAGATTGGATCCCATGTTTGTAAGTGAGTGCATGCGTTCAGGGGATGTTCTTGCTCATGGATAGAATCATAGAATTGCAGAGCAGCAAGGGACCCGCAGTAGACATCTAGCCCAACCCCGACAATGAAGGAATCACAGCTAAAAATCCCTGACAGGTGGCCACTCAACCTCTGCTTAAAAACCTCCAAGGAAGGAGAGTCCACCATCTTGCAAGATACTCCATTTCAAACAGCTCTTACTGTCAGAAAGTTCTTCCAAATATCTAGTTGGATTCTGCTGTATTGTCGTCAAATCCAGTGGTTCGGGTCCGGCTCTCTTGTGCAGCAGAAAACAAGCTTGCTCCATCTTCCAGTGTGGTGTAGTGGTTAAGAGCAGTGGACTTGTAATCTGGTGAACTGGGTTTGCTTCCCCGCTCCTCCACATGCAGCTGCTGGGTGACCTTGGGCCAGTCACACTTCTCTGAAGTCTCTCAGCCCCACTCACCTCACAGAGTGTTTGTTGTGGGGGAGGAAGGGAAAGGAGAATGTTAGCCGCTTTGAGACTCCTTCGGGTAGTGATAAAGCGGGATATCAAATCCAAACTCTTCTTCTTCTTTCCTGGGATAGCCCTTGAGAAATCTAAAGATGGCTCTCATAGCTCCTCCCAGTCTCGTCTTTTCCAGGCTAAATATCCCCAACTCCCTCAATTGATCCTCTTAAGGCTTGGTTTCCAAACCCTTGATCATCTTGGTTGCCCTCCTTTGCACACATTCCAGCTTGTGAATATTCTCCTTAAATTGTGGTGACCAGAACTGGACACAGGGCTCCAGGTGTGGTCTGACCAAGGCAGAATAGCATGGGACTATTATTTCCCTTGATCTGGACTCTAGACTTCTGTTCATGAAGCTTATAATTGCATTAGCTTTCCTTGCTACTGTACCATGCTGACTCATCAGTGAGTTGACAGACAGTGACTTGGGGACATGAGAGCATGCTTGACATCTGTCATGCAATGTCGCCAACTATGAAGGGAAGCATTCCAAAGAAGCCTTGTCATAGATCGCAGCAAAGCACTTGGTAAGACAGTTCATCTCTCCCACAAACTCTGAATCTGGGCCTTGCGCTCAAATTCACCCTTGCAAGACCTCAGCTCTTTTGCACATTGAAGCCAACTTTCATAGAATCATAGAGCTGTAGAGTTGGAAGGGACCACGAGGGTCATCTAGTCCAACCCCCTTGCAATGCAGGAAACTTTTGCCCAACATGGGGCTTGAACCCACAACCCTGAGATTAAGAGTCTTGTGCTCTACAGACTGTGCAAGCTGAGTGGCAAGAGACCTCAGAGCTAAGGTTTTGCAAGGAGGCAGGTCTCCCCCTCAAAAAAAAAATGAAGGGGAAATGGAATGTACCATGTGGGAATTTAATATATACAAACGGCATGCAAAAAGTCAAGAATGATGGCTGCATGCCTGCTTTCTCCTATGTTGACAAATAGGACACAGTAATTGGTCATGGCTTGAGAAGATACTTTTGCCAATACTTTGGCTGCAGTGGGAGGGAGACACCCTGAATTGACTCCTCCCACATCTCAGCCTCCATGAGGATTGCAATATTCTCAGCCAAGCCAGTCCTCCGTAGAAGTGGCTTTCCTGTAGAAACTTTACAACGCTGGTCAATCCCCAAACCCCATAAACGCAGACTTAAATTAAGCAGCGATGAGAACTGAGAGATGGACTTGGCTACTTAAACCAGCCTGGTGCTATCCAGATGTTTAGGACTACAACTCTGGTTGAGTTGTAGGCCGAAACATCTGGAGGGGACAACCAGGATCTGGAAGGCTGCTTGAAACAGATTCTGAGACCAAGCAGGGGTATCAAAAAACAGGGTCTCACGCTCTGTTTTCCATGGCCCTTATCCCTTATGTCATACAGCAGGGATGGAGAAACTTCTGCTGCAAAGGGCTGCTGAACCATTCAGGGCCTGCAGCTGATGGTGGGTGGGGCCAGAGCCTACAGTGGGTGGGGCCAGAACTTATAGTGGGTGGGGCCAGGTCCAAAAGGAGGTATCTATCTCTGTCTCTCTCTCCTACACACAAACAAAAGTGCAAGAGGATGTACCATATTTTTCGCTCTATAGGACGCACCCAACCATAGGACTCACCTTGTTTTAGAGGGGGAGAACAAGAAGAAGAAAACTCTCCCCCTCTCTGCTCAGCGCCCCTTCAGCGAAGCGGAAGGAGAAATGGAGCCCTTCCATTTCTCCTCCCGCTTTGCTGAAGGGGCACCACGCAGCTCTCCCTCTCTGCTGAAGCCGGGAGAGTCTTGCTCTCCCGGCTTCAGCAAAAGGAACCCGAAGCCTCCGGAGCGCAGTGGGAACTGCTCAGGTCATCAATCCATTAAATAAATGGATCTTTTCAATGCAGCAGTATCAGTCTTTTGGCCAGTTTAATGGCGATGATGATGATGTTCATATGCTGCACATCTGACTGGGTTCCAACACATTAAAAGACAGCAAGACATCAGACATTAAAAACTTCTCTGCCTTCAAATGTCTTCTAAAAGTCAGAGAGTTGTTTATTTCCTTGGCATCTGATGGGAGGGCATTCCGCAGGGCGGGCACCACCACCGAGAAGGCCCTCTGCCTGGTTCCCTGTAACCTCACGTCTCGCAGCAAGGGAATCGCCAGAAGGCCCTTGGAGCTGGACCTCAGTGTCCAGGCTGGACGATGGGGGTGGAGACGCTCCTTCAGAACCCGTCTATGTTGCCCATTTGGTGCTTGACCTCTGCTTGCAGGTTTTCCATGGGCCAGCCACTGAGAGAACAGGATGCTGGGAGAACTAGATGGGCCTTGGCTTAAGAAGAGACCCGCTGGATCAGGACCAATGGATTTTTATTTTCAGTTCCTTTCATGATCCCTACACATGGCTGCCACATGTGTATGAAAATGCCTGTTTGTTTCCAGAAAGGGCTGCCCCCTGCTGATTGCTTGACGTGTTATATAATTCTGATATCACAGGTCACTTTGATATGAGAATCACCTTGGCTTTCACCTATGTCCTTTGCCACCTAGAACAATGTAAATATGCAGCCCAGGACCGTGCTCCTCTCTCTCATATGGCACTATTGAACTCTGAGCTGCGTTAAACTTCATTGAACAGCCCTCAGGGGCATTGAAGGGCATTGCCTGTAAATTTCTACTGGCTCTGATTCGACACCGAGGGAAGATGGGCCCACCCACGGATAGGTCTGTGGTCCAGCTGTGATCAGGGTGAGGTCAGTGTGATGCTGGAGCAGTCATTTTGGCACAGTCCGGGGTCAAGCGGAAATTCGGGAGACGGTGAGAAAACTGGTCAGATTGGGAAGGAGGCTGTTCTTATCTAGCTAGTGGCAGCAAGGTGCCGGTGGTGACACACAGGAGGGACGAGGGAAACTGAGCCAGGCGTGTGGCTTGAAAAAAGCCCGGAATGGAGCTAAGCAGCTTGTAAAAATAAATGAGCTGCAGGCACTCGGGTTGGGAGAGTGAGAAGCCCATAAATGAGGGGAAGGCTCAGAGCCAGCCAGGCCCGTAAAAACAAGTATGAGTGTGTGTATGTGTGTGAGTCCTTGGGGAAGGATCCATGAATGCAGGAAAAGCTGCAGGTCAACTCGACTCATGGAATTGTAGAGGGACACCCGACGATCATCTAGCCCAACCCCGGCACTGCAGACTCACAACTAAAGCATCCCTGGCAGATGGCCGTTCACTTTCCACTCGGAAACCTCTGGCGGAGGAGAGTCTGCCAGCTTTTGAGGTAGTTCCTGATTCAACCCGTGGCCAAGGGTGTCTCTTCGGGGTGTCAGATGTTCCTGTTGCATGGCGAGTTCCCTCCCCCTCCCCAGTGGAAATAAAGACACATGACACAATTACAGTGGTGCCCCGCAAGACGAATGCCTCGCAAGACGGAAAACCTGCTAGACGAAAGGGTTTTCCGTTTTTGAGTTGCTTCACAAGACGATTTTCCCTATGGGCTTGCTTTGCAAGACAAAAACATCTTGCAAGTGTTCCGATTTTTTTTTTGCTCCCCCCCCCCTTTTTCTAAGCCGCTAGGCCGCTAATAGCCTTTTAGCCGCTAATCCGCTAATCCTTTAATAGCCGCTAAGCCTTTAATAGCCGCTAAACCGCTAATAGCGCTAATCTGCTAAGCCGCTAATAGGGTTGCTTCGCAAGACGAAAAAACCGCTAGACGAAGAGACTCGCGGAACGGATTAATTTCATCTTGCGAGGCACCACTGTATTTAAGGTTAATGGGCTAAATAAGGCCACAACTTTGTTGGTTACAGGTGATGAGTGGTATTGGTTTAGGCATTGGTCCTCACCGACTATATCCGACTCCAGCCTGTCTGCTTGAAGTCCGGGAAAGGTTAACCACCAGTAGGGGGAGTCCTGCTGATGCACATCAACTAGGAACTCCCCTGGAGTCACCGATAGGGGGCGTGCCTTAGGCCCTCACTCCCTAGGCTTACGCCTCCCGGAATCCTTTACTGGACTACCCTTCAATCTGTGGGGCAGGTGATGACACTATCTCCCCTCTTCCATCTACAGAACTATACCAATGCCTAACTGCTAATACCCAGAAAGTTGTGAGGATTTGCTACAAGGTAGGCGAAAACCAAGTGGCTGGTGCCAATTTGCCAAGTGGGAAAATTCCTACCAGGCCCCTCAATGGCGACCAACAAAGGTCCATAGCAAGGTCAAGGAACAAAAATCTTAAAGGGTGGGAGCGTGGGAAAAGCAGGAACAACTGGCGGGCAGCAAAGAGGGAGATCCCCGGCCGCATCCTGCTTTAAATAAGGCAGGCCACACACCCAGAGCCAGCCGATTGGCTGGCCAGGGAGTGACACAGCCGGGGATCCCCCCAATCATGCGGAGGCTGGGCTGAAGCCCCCAACCCTACTTCCTCTGCAGGGCGGAAGTGGCTTTGCTTCCATTATTTTCATTGAGACAGCCCATCGACTGGCGCAACTTGGAGTTGTCTGCTGTGGCTTGAGACTAATCTTTTGGGGTTGCCAGCAGCCCTTCGACATGAAGTGGAGAGTCCAGGGGCCGGTTCTGGGGTGACTGAATGATCACATCCCCTCCGTCATGCAGTTAACCTGTGGAACTCCCTGCCTCAGGAGGCAGCAGTCGCCACCAACCTGGATGGCTTTCAAAGAGGATTGGACTAGTTTGTGGAGGATGGAGAGGGCTAATGATGGCTAATGATGCAGAATGCCGCAGCGAGACTCCTTACGGGGTCCTCGCTGCAGGATCACATTCACACGGTGCTATACTGAGGCATCAGGCATAAGCCTGCATTTTATTAATGTTTGATCAGGGCTTGTATATTAAAGAGAGGGCTTAGATTTTCAAATGTTTCATGCCAGGCAGAGAAAACCTTGGCCATTCTCCTAAGACAAGGGGCCCCCCCTTGATTGATAGCAGAAAACAATTCTCAAAGTCGTAAAAGCTGAAAATACAGACTAAGAGCAGGACATTGACCCTACATGTTACAGAAGATAACAAAGGCAGAGATAAATATAATTAGGAATGGGCAAATAGTAAAATGATACCATGGGCCTCTCTTAAACCTTGAGCTGTATTTTCTAAGGCCAGAGGCAAATGGGGAGAAGCATCTAGCTGACAGAAAAAGAGAGCATTTTTAGGAAATCTTCTAAAAACTGTTTCTTTCTTAAACTGAGAGAAAAGGCAACTGGCTTGGCTGGGGAAAAAGAAGCTTCTTCCTATTTTATTTTGAGGCTGGAAAGGAGGGTGAAAGGGGGAGGTGTAAACTAAAGAGCCTTCTTTAAAAACTGTTTTTTTACTGAGTTCCTTCCTTTCTACTTTGAGAAGCTTTATTCTTTTAAAAGGTTACCTATGATAATGTATGAAATATATTAGCTTAAATATATTGGCTTAAATGTAACTATGCAAAGGATTTAGAAAGTAACAAATTTAGATGTTAGATTCTTATTTCATAGAATCATAGAGTCCTAGAGTTGGAATAGACCACAGGGGCCATTGAGCCCAGCGCCCTGCCAGACAAGAAGACGCCATCCGGGCGGTCCTGATATATGGCTGTCAGACATTTGTTTGGAAACCTTCAAATGAAGGAGATCTTTCAATGTTGATGTGAAACTCAAGATCCTTGACATATGTTTAAGATAAAAATTTAAGATTAACCATTTGTTTTAGAAGGCAATAGGGCAAGGAGGGCAAGAGGTGAGCTGGTAATTAAGATTCCATGTAAGATATATTATTACTTATTTGTCATTTATATATAGCTCTTTGTCCTCCATATAAGGACAGGAGGATATGGGTGTATCTTTTTGTGATTGGTTCTAGCAATCAGCCAATAGGAAATTCAACCAGGCTGATTGGACAGAGGCAGCCACAGGAGGAGCAAAGGGGGCTGGATTAAGGGAATATAAGTGCTGGCCATAATGGCAGGAGGCCAGGCCAGAGCTTGGTAACCATATACCACTGTGCCTCTCATTTATTTGTCTGACAAATAAATAATTATTTTAAATTCTCTATTGCTGCGTTGAATATTTCATTCCAGCTAAGCGTTAACCACAAGCAGGGTGCTACAATACCAGCTGCACTGGCTCCTGGTGGAGTACAGGATCAGGTTTAAGGTGCTGGTTTTAACCTTTAAAGCCCTATACAGCCTAGGACCCTCGTACCTACGGGACCGCCTCTCCTGGTATGACTCAGGGAGGACCTTACAGTTACAGATAGGTAGCCGTGTTGGTCTGCCATAGTCAAAATAAAAAATAAAAAATTGACGACTCTTAACGACTGTAATAGGTCTTACAGGAAAAGGCAAGGGGTGAGAAGGTGAGAAATGGCTTAGTCATGTATACTTCTCACCCCTTGCCTTTTCCTGTAAGACCTATTACAGTCGTTAAGAGTCGTCAACAGGCTCATCTCAGCTATCTGCCAATCTCCCATTCCCACCACCCTTCTGAGTAATACCCCTCCTCACCTTCTCACTATATAGAAGGGTCTGGCAACTTCTGTTTCAGTGTATCTGAAGAAGTGTGCATGCACACGAAAGCTCATACCAAGAACTAACTTAGTTGGTCTTTAAGGTGCTACTGGAAGGAATTTTGGAGGACCTTACAGTCTTCAAACAAAAACATCTTGGAGGTCCCAAGTCGCAAGATGGTTAGGCTGGCCTCAACCAGAGCCAGGGCTTTTTCGGCCGTGGCCCCAATCTGGTGGAACGCTCTGTCAAAAGACACTAGGGCCCTGCAGGACTTGAGATCTTTCCGCAGGGCCTGCAAGACAGAGCTGTTCCACCAGGCCTTTGGCCAAGGCACAGTCTGACCCCCTCCTTTGATAATCCTCACAGAACTCCAGCCCAGTGGTTGCCATGAATTTGATTTTGAATTGATTTTAAAATGAATTGATTTTAGAATGCTGTGTTACTTTGATTGTTGTTAGCCGCTCTGAGCCTGGCTTCAGCTGGGGAGGGCGGGATATATGTATATAAAAAAAGTATTTTTATTATTACTAGCCAGTATGACTCTGCTCTGCCTCCACAGCCAGAGGCAGCGATGCCTGCAAATACCAGCTGCTGGAAACCGCAGGAAGGGAGAGTGGTCTTGCGTTCGAATCCTGATTGTGGGTTTCCCACAGGCATCTTTTCGGCCGCTGTGAGAACAGGATGCCTCACTTGAAGGCATGCATGCGCACGCACATCGCTGTGAGATAATGTACATGTGTGTGCATTTTAGGAACTGTGTCCGGGAGTGCCATTATATCTGACAACCAAAACCGAATGCTTTTTATAGGCCCATCTGTTTAGAGTTTCTCCTGTTTCACGTCACTTCGGAGGCCCATAAAGGCAGTTGCTAAAAGCATTTTAAAGGAGGGAAACCTGGCTGAGCTTTTTAGCAGCCCAGCCTACAAGGGCGGGGGGCCATAAAACCTTCCCCTTGCTCCCCCCCCCCAACTGCCTTGCTGAATTTTATTTTCCTGCTTGGATCTCACGCTCATATTTCATCAGCTCGCCGGCTTGAAAGGTTGCCGGTTTAAAAAACACACAAACACACACACACATCACAGACCATTTTGGGCTTCTGGATGTTGGGGAGAGGGAGGGAGGCGAGACCCCTTAGAAACCCCCAAAGAAAACTGTTTGTCTGCAGGGGCTGTTTTGCTCTGGTATTCCTGGCTGGTGTCCTTGTTTTTTGTCCAAGGGAGCCCTCAGATTTCTCCGTTAACAAAGTAAAAGCCTTCTAAGAGCTCATATATTTGGCTCCAGAATTGTTAGGAGAAACAGGACTGATCAGCAGACCCCTTTTATTCGCTCATCTCAAATTGGCCGCAGAAGGTCAAAGACTCTCGGGCTTAATCTTCGTCAGTTTTATTAGCTCTCCAATCCCTTGGACTCAGTGAGGCAGCCACTGTGCGCTGGGCTGAGAAACGGATCTGTGCCCATTTCGCACTATGCTCCCTTGCTGGAAAGCTCCGCCAAGCAGATGTGTCAAGTCTTGGGTCTCACAATTACCAGCAAATGCATTGCACCTCCATGGTAGGTGACCCTCTCTGGCTGAGTCTTGTGAGGCTTGCTTGGGTCAGCTGGCCACCTCGCTGAGCCAAACAACACCCCTGTAATATTGACCACCCACAGGATTGCATTGCATTGTATTGCCACAATTCTCGTTCCCATGACTGGGAGTGGCCGCCGAGACCATATAACACAGGTCTTGAAAGACCTACACTGGCTCCCAGTACGTTTCTGAGCACAATTCAAAGTATTGGTGCTGACCTTGAAAGCCCTAAATGACCTCGGTCCAATATACCTGAAGGAGCGTCTCCACCCCCATTGTTCTGCCCGGACACTGAGGTCCAACGCCGAGGGCCTTCTGGTGGTTCCCCCCCTGCGAGAAGTGAAGTTACAGGGAACCAGGCAGAGGGCCTTCTTGGTAGTGGCACCCACCCTGTGGAACGCCCTCCCACCAGATGTCAAAGAGAAAAATAACTACCAAACTTTTAGAAGACATCTGAAGGCGGCCCTGTTTAGGGAAGCTTTTTATGTTTAATAGGTTCTTGTATTTTAGTGTTTTGTTGGAAGCTGCCCAGAGTGGCTGGGGAAGCCCAGCCAGATGGGCGGGGTATAAATAATAAATTATTATTATTATTATTATTATTATTATTATTATTATAAAAAAATCCTTCCAGTAGCACCTTAAAGACCAACTAAGTTAGTTCTTGGTATGAGCTTTCGTGTGCATGCACACTTCTTCAGATATTATTATTATTATTATTATTATTATTAGATAACAACAGAGCTCGCCGTGGTTATTTCGCCCATGGACTGAGGTGGCCTTTCCCCAGTCTTCACACTGCAGCAGAAAGACAGTTCAAATGCTAATTGAGTTGACTGAGTTCCCTGCTCTGTCCCCTATGCTTCCGGCACTTACTTAAAAGGGGGATAGGTGGAGCTCACCGTGGTGTAAATAGGCCTCCTCCTGCTCATTTAAATGCTACAACAACCCTGTGAAGTAGGTTGGGTTGAAAGGCAGTGAGTGGCCCAGAATTGGCAGAAATGACTGGCAGAATCCGAGACCAGGGAGAAGAGATGGTGAAAGAAGACTGGAAGAAATTTAAAGACTATTTACAGAAATATTCCTTCCTGTAGCACCTTAAAGACCAACTAAGTTAGTTCTTGGTATAAGCTTTCGTGTGCATGCACACGAAAGCTTATACCAAGAACTAACTTAGTTGGTCTTTAAGGTGCTACAGGAAGGAATTTTTTTATTTTGACTACAGAAATATTGTAAAATTAATGAATGCTAGAAAGATGTTGCATAGAAACTAAGGGGTTTCCAGCTGTAATGCTTTAGGGGATACGAAAAAAAAAGGTTTACAAATGGGTAAAAGCTTAATGGTAAGGATTTGCTGAACTAACAAATTGAAGTGGAATACAAAGAAGGGAGGTATGAGGAGGTCTGGGGAAATAGGTGTAAGGAAGATATGTTATGGAAAATTATTTGTTTTTTTTAACTGTTTTTATGCTGTATTTTGTATTTTGTATTTTGTGTTTTTTTTTCTTTTTCATTGTTATATTTAAAAAAAGAAAGGCAGTGAGTGGCCCAAGGCCACACCCCATGAGATTCATGGCTGAGAGGGGAATTTGGTCTCCCAGGTCCTAGTCTAACCACTGCACCACGCTGCCTCTTATCCTCTCTTAACTTTTGCCCTGCTCTTTCCAGACACAGGCCTGCACTTTAAACCTCCAAGCAGACTTTTTTGTTTTGCCTTGTGAAAACCCGCTCTTTAAAGCTGAAGCGCAAAAAGGGCCATTCGAGTTTCCCATTTGCCTTCTGTTCTGATTCAGCTTTAAAGAGTGTGTTTTCGTTTGGAAAGCTCTGGTGGGGGGGGGAGGGTGCTTGGACATGGAGCTTTGAAGCAAGGACCATTCCTAGAAAGGTAAGTCTGGATAAGCTCTAAGTTAAGGTTACCAGATTTTTTTTCCCAATAAAGCTGGGGACACTTAAATAAAAAAATAATAGAAATTTAAATTAGTATTTTTTAGGGGGGGAATAAGAAAAAAAGGCAACACCACAGATCAAAGTTTGCTTTAAAACTGAGTTTTGGTTAATTTAAAAAACAAAACAAAACTAAAACCAAAAAAAGCCCCTGCCATGCAATGTCTTAAATCCAGCATTTCCTCACCTTACATATATCGGGAGCTCAAAAAGATGTGCCGCATATATAAATACGCAGCAGTTTTAGTCCCGCGCGAAGCCTACCCAGCTTGGCCTGGTCTGCCTCCCCCTTCACGAGCGAGCACCGGATGAGGTGCTGAGGCACAAACCAAAAGCAAACAGGTGGCAGCTCACCTGGCAGTGGGCCAAGGCCACCAGGCCAATGGCTTTACCGATCCCTGCCACCGCCGCCACTCCTCACGGGCCCTCCATCGGCCATGGAAACCCGGCCCACCTCGCCCAGCCCCTTCCGCCACCTGCCAGCCCCCCCCCGCCCTCTCAGCATTTCTTCGGCAAGCCCGTGGGGTGCTCGGTGGAAGGCTTTTTTCAATGAAGACTGGCTCCAGGCTGCTGAGACTGCTGCCGCCACTGCCACATTTCCTGGGGACATTTAATGAAATCCGGGGACGGAATTTGTCCGGGGACAAATTTGCAAATCCGGGGACTGTCGCCGGGAAACGGGGATGTCTGGTAACCGTACTCTAAGTATAAATGCTAATAAATGATAATAATAATAAATTTTATTTGTATCCCGCCCTCCCCAGCCGAAGCCAGGCTCAGGGCGGCTAACAACAATAAAACAGTACAAAAGTACAACATAAACAACATTCTAAAATCATTCATTGTAAAAATTAATTAATTCAAGCCACTAGCAACCATTGGGCCAGAGCTCTGCGAAGATTGCCGAGGGAGGGAGTCAGGCTGTGCCCTGGCCAAAGGCCTGGCGGAACAACTCTGTCTTGCAGGCCCTGCGGAAAGATGTCAAGTCCCGCAGGGCCCTGGTCTCTTGTGACAGAGTGTTCCACCAGATCGGAGCCACAGCCGAAAAAGCCCTGGCTCTAGTTGAGGCCAGCCTAACTTCTCTGTGGCCTGGGACCTTCAAGATGTTTTTATTTGAAGACCGTAGATTTCTCTGTGGGGCATACCAGGAGAGGCGGTCCCGTAGGTACGAGGGTCCTAGGCCATATAGGGCTTTAAAGGTTAAAACCAGCACCTTAAACCTGATCCTGTACTCCACCGGGAGCCATTGCAGCTGGTATAGCACCGGGTGAATGTGATCTCGCAGCGAAGACCTCGTAAGGAGTCTCGCTGCAGCATTCTGCACCCGCTGGAGTTTCTGGGTCAGTCTCAAGGGCAGCCCCACGTAGAGTGAGTTACAATAATCCAGTCTGGAGGTGACCGTCGCGTGGATCACAGTGGCTAGGTCAGGGCGAGAGAGGTAAGGAGCCAACTGCTTAGCTTGGCGGAGATGGAAAAATGCCGCCTTTGTTATAGCTGCAATCTGCGCCTCCATGGAAAGGGAGGTGTCGAAGATTACACCCAAACTCTTAACGGACGGTGCTGGCACTAATTGCGCCCCCGCAAGAGATGGGAGTTGCCCCCCCAATCCCATATCGCCCCGTCCCAGCCACAGGACCTCTGTCTTCGAAGGATTTAGCTTCAACCGGCTCCCACCTAACCATCCAGCCACAGCTTCCAAACATCTGGTCAGTGTGTCTGGGGCCGAGTCAGGATGGCCATCCATCAACAGATAGAGTTGGGTGTCATCGGCATACTGATGACAACCCAGCCCAAAACTCCGAACAAGCTGGGCGAGGGGGCGCATAAAGATGTTGAAAAGCATCGGGGAGAGTATCGCACCCTGAGGTACTCCACACACCAAGGAGTGGCGCGATGACAATTCCCCCCCTAAGCAGTGACATGCGGTCAGTGAACTGGGGGAACTAGGTAAAGGTAAAGGGACCCCTGACCGTTAGGTCCAGTCGTGGCCGACTCTGGGGTTGCAGCGCTCATCTCGCTTTACTGGCCAAGGAAGCCGACATATAGCTTCTGGGCCATGTGGCCAGCATGACTAAGCCACTTCTGGTGAACCAGAGCAGCGCACGGAAACGCCGTTTACCTTCCTGCCGGAGCGGTACATATTTATCTACTTGCACTTTGACGTGCTTTTGAACTGCTAGGTTGGCAGGAGCAGGGACCGAGCAACGGGAGCTCACCCCGTCGCGGGCATTCAAACCCCCGACCTTCTGATCGACAAGTCCTAGGCTCTGTGGTTTAACCCACAGCACCACCCGCATCCCTTTAGGGGAACTAGGCTAGGCCCCTAAATGTTCCTGGTAAATTAGAGAAATATTAAAGCCTGATACCTCCTTTCCAAAGCCCATCATAGAATCATAGAGTTGGAAGAGACCAGAATTGCATTGGCTTTTTTAGCTGCCGCGTCACACTGTTGGCTCATGTCAAGTTTGTGGTCAACCAAGACTCCTAGATCCTTTTCACATGTACTGCTCTCAAGCCAGGTGTCCCCCATCTTGTATTTGTGCCTCTCATTTTTTTTGCCCAAGTGCAATACTTTACATTTCTCCCTGTTAAAATTCATCTTGTTTGTTTTGGCCCAGTTCTCTAATCTGTCAAGGTCGTTTTGAAGTGTGATCCTGTCCTCTGGGGTGTTAAGGAGGAAGACAAGATGCTCACACATGCAATGTCACGTGCGCAACCTTCTCCCCCGCCCCATCACCCTCACAAGCTGGCACCTCTGGCCCTAAATGTTCTCCTACGAAAAATTTCACTGCATGCCACTGTTGCTAAGTATAAGTACAGGGGACGCTCGGGTTGCAAACGTGATCCGTGCAGGAAGTACATTTGCAACCCGCAGTGCAGTGTCTGTGCACGCGCGGGTTGCAATTTGGCGCTTCTGCACATGCGCAAAGCGTGATTTAGCACTTCTGCATATGCGCCAAAACCTGGAAGTAACCCATTCTGGTACTTCTGGGTTCAGCGCAGTGCGCAACCCGAAATCGTGCAACCTGAAGAGTCTGTAACCCGAGGTATGACTGTAATGAAGTAAGGAGATCTAACTGAACAGGGCAAGAGTTGTAGTTTGGTGGCAGAACATCTGCCTTGCTCCCAGGTTCAATTCTCAGCACCTCCGGGTAGGCTAAAGAATGCCCCCTGCCTGAAACCCTGGAGAGCTGCTGCCAGCCAGTGTGGGCATCACTGCACTAGATGGACCCAATGGTCTGACTCAGAGTAAAGCATTTCCTTGAGCTCAAGAAACGGGGCATGTTCTGAGAATTGCAAGCCATTTCTCTCCGCAAATTCCGTAAAGTCTTCTCAAGGCCGGTGTGGGCGATGGAGAAGAATGTTTCGCCATGGGTGGGGAGGGTGTTTGCAGGCAGCAACCTTGAGCGGAGATTGCCAAATCCAGGAGATGGGAGAGGAAGGAATCGGGGGGGGGGGGGACTTCACATTGCAACAGTCAGCTGCTGGGGAATGAGGTGAGTCTGCTCCAACTGGCTCCATTTTTAAGGGTCTCATTGGGCCTCCTCTCCCGCCTCCTCCAGTTCTCCATGTTGCTAATAGCCTCGCAGCTGCAGGTTTCGTTCTGGGCTGTAAATATGGCTTGGTTCCTTCCGAAGCTTCCATTTGTGGTTAAAATGTGTGTGTGTGTGTGTGTGTGTGCGCGCGCGCACCACATCCTTGTGTCCCCAGATGTATCCAATTGTACACACACACACACACACACAAGCGCCACAGAAGTGCTGAGACACACCCCAACATTCCTCAGATGAAAATACGCCTTCATTATACACCAGGGGTCAGCAAGGTTTATCTGGCCTGGGCTGGATTGGGTCAGATCGCGTGCGTGCCCACGATTTTCGGCATCTGCGCAGAGACCATTTTCTTTTTTAAAAAAATAAATTTTATTAACCGGCCAATCAAATCAAATTAAATCACATCACATAAGATCTGAATTACAAAGCCGAATTTTAAATTTTGTTGGGGGGACCCATATTTCAAGATCCGAAGGGGGATTCTGATCATCTTCTTGCTACTGCGTTAATGTCCAAATCAGTCCAAACAGAGTTCATAATTCTATCCAGTCTTATCTTGCGGTTTCCACATCACATCTTGTTCATATATTTTCTCTTTTTTTCTTTATGATCTCTTCTGATAGACTCCTTAAGCCAATAAACACCAATAATAATAATCCTGTGTGAATTTTTCCGTTCTTCCAATCCTCAAATCGAGATGGTTTCCATATATCATCGCCTTCATAGTGAGTCCCTGTGCCACGCTGCGCCGGTTTAGCGCAGCATGCAAGTGGGTGGCTCGTGGGCCGGTCAAACGACCTCCGTGGGCTGCTTCCAGCCCATGGGCCTTAGGTTGCTGACCCCTGTTATACCCCTTTAGGCACTGTCAGGGAACTGACATCAGAGGCACGGGAGAAGGAGAGGGTCTCTGATTCTACAGGAGAAGGTCCAAGCGCTAGAGGGAGACTCAGCCGGGAAGAAGGGGAAGAGAATGAGTGTAACACCAGGGATCCAGGAGAGCAACGGGACAGGGAGGTGCAGGGGCTCCAGGACTCTTCGTTGGAAGTTAGCGAGGAGAGCCCAAGCACCCCGCTGCCCACGCCCACCCTGCGCAGGAGACTCCCGCGCAGTGAGAGGCGGCGACAATTGGGCGTCAAACAGCTCTTATGTTGGCAACGCTTTAAGAAACGCCCACAGACAGATTCTACGAGTGACTAAGGGCAGCCACGCTGAGATGGGCTGTGCAGTCCGGAGGGTTTAACCAGGCAATCTGATGCTCAAACGGGGCAGGATTACGCACGAGTAACTCCCAACCACTACAGGCACCAAGCAAAAACGTTCCTTTTTCACCAGGCCTTTGGTTGATCTGATTTACATCCTATGCCCTTTTAAAATGTGTTTTTTTTGGGGGGGGGACGGCGGCTATTGGGTTGTTGCTTTTATTTTTATTAGGTATTTTGTGGTTTGAGAACTTGATTTTATTCTGTGAATCGCCCTGAGACCCCCAGGTATAGGGTGGTATATTAATAATAATAATAATAATAATAATAATAATAATAATAATAATAATAGATATTTCTCACTCCTCCGCCACTGACCCTCCTCGACCTCCCCATTTTTTGTCACCCACCCACCCCGCAGAGCACTTCCTACCAGAAGCAGGGCAAATGCCATCACCACCGTCCTGCGAAAACCCATTAATCCCAATTTCATTTCATTTCGATTTACTAAAAGAAAAGCACACGCCAACAAATGCATTTTGGAAGGGGGCAAGATTAGACAAGGATGCACAAAGCATTTCTTTTAAAAAAATATTAAAAATTGAGACTTCTTGCCCTCTGCTCCATTCCCTCTGCCTGACCCCCAGAGCCAGTGTGTCAAAAGGGGCTGGGCCTTGGGTCAGCTGCCTGTCCTGCTCTCCTGCTCTCCAGCAGCTGCTACAATCTGCCCAAGGGAGGAGATCTGCGGCAGCGGCCTTGGAGAGGCCACGGGATGCTCTCTCCCAGCCACCGCTGCTCACAACAAGCACCAGCTCAACCTCAGCGCTACTGATTGCTGCCTCTAAGCTTCGCAGCTCTCGTGGTTTTTGGAATTTAATCAACAAAAGAGCAAGGAAATACCCATTGACGGTTATACCAGCCCCGACATGGGAACAATTTTTAAGAAAATATTTCTCCCAGACAGCTATCCCTAACATTCATCCTGATACTCTTTCATGTCACTTGCCCATATGGCCAGATACGGACCCGGAGGAAATAGTAGATTTAATTGCCAAACTGAAAACTGATAAAGCACCAGGGCCCGATCTGATCCCGGCAGAAGCTATTAAACAACACCCAGCATGGTGGGCCAAAATTCTTGCAAAAGTTTTTGATGCAATTAATGCCACGGGCCAGATACCAAGATCCTAGAAGGAGTCAATCATAATTCCTATATATAAAAAAGGACCACCAGAGGACCCAGGAAACTATCGTAATATCAGTTTATTATCAATCATCGGAAAAATCTACACTCGCTTCTTACTAACCAGACTAACCCAATGGGCTGAAGATTCCAATCTGATAGGCCATGAACAGGCCGGGTTTAGACCAAATCGTGCTTCTATTGACCAAGCACTAATTTTATATCATTTGGCGCGGAAGTATTCTTCCCCCCCTCATGGTCTTTTATGTGCCGCTTTTATAGATCTGAAGGTGGCCTTTGCGCTGGCAGGGGAAATAGGGACATTGTGGCAGGAGATCAGAAGCCGGGATAGCTTATGTAATTCCAGGACTTTCCCTGAAAAACTGGGACACTTGGAGGGTATGGAGAAGTGTTGGAGATGGTAGAAGGATCTGCATGAATTCAAATAGCCGCTGGCTTTTTCAGTTGCAGCCTTTGAACGCGCAGATGAGGAGATCTGCATTCAGATTTAAAATCCCACCTCTAGTCAGAAATGCCTGGTTGGGTAGAGGAATCATGCCTCAAACTCCCTTTGTACTTGGTGGGTGAGCTCTGGCATTTAAACTAGCTTGGGGGGGGGGGGACTTTGCTTTCATGATCCCTGTCTAAGAATAGGAGATTCTGTTCTGTTCAGCTAGAAAGACAAACCTGCCTAATCTGCTTGCTGGAACAAATATGCAAAGTGAAACACAGCCCTCCTTCAAAACCACGCTTCTCTGAATTTTGTAATGTAGTTCTCCAGGCAAGTAATGTGAAGACAAATGCATTTACAGTCATACCTTGGGTTACAGACGCTTCAGGTTGCGCGTTTTCAGGTTGCACACTGCGCCAAACCCAGAAGTACCAGAACAGGTTACTTTCGGGTTTCGGCACTCGCGCATGCGCAGAAACACTAAATCACTCTTTGCGCATGCGCAGAAATGCCGAATCGCAAGCCACACTTGTGCAGACGCAGTGCTGCAGGTTGCAAACGCTGCGGTTTGCAAACGGGCATCCTGCACGGATTGCGTTTGCAACCCGAGCATCCACTGTCATCTTATTATTATTATTATTCAGGACACCAGTCCTGAAATACTTACATTGGCTCCCAGTACGTTTCTGAGCACAATTCAAAGTGTTGGTGCTGACCTTGAAAACCCTAAACGGCCTCAGTCCAGTATACCTGAAGGAGCATCTCCACCCCCATCATTCAGCCCAGACACGGAGGTCCAGCTCCGAGGGCCTTCTGGCGGTTCCCTCATTGCGAGAAGTGAGGTTACAGGGAACCAGGCAGAGGGCTTTCTCAGTAGTGGCACCTGCCCTGTGGAACACCCTCCCACCAGATGTGAAGGAAATAAACAACTAACTAACTTTTAGAAGACATCTGGAGGCAGCCCTGTTTAGGGAAGTTTTTAATGTTTGATGTTTTATTGTATTTTTAATATTCTGTTGGGAGCCGCCTAGAGTGGCTGAGGAAGCCCAGCCAGATGGGCAGCATATAAATAATAAAATTATTATTATTGTTATTATTATTATTATTATTATTATTAATAGTTGGAAGAGGCAGGCTAGCCAAACAGGTTTGACAGGTTGTTTGAAAAAAACTCCTGCAAGACCTGTCTGACCAGAGTTGACAGTGTGTCAGTAGTGATGT
Source organism: Podarcis liolepis (assembly GCF_965112155.1). NCBI lineage: Eukaryota > Metazoa > Chordata > Lepidosauria > Squamata > Lacertidae > Podarcis > Podarcis liolepis. The sequence goes on from NC_139564.1 coordinate 3,813,827, forward strand.
GTATCAGCCCTCCAGAATTATAGAATCATAGAATGGGAAGGGACCCTGAAGATCATTTAGTCCAACCCCCTGCAATGCAGGAAGACGTAGCTGTCCCATACAGGGATCGAACTTACAACCTTGGTGTTATCAGCACCACAGTCTAGTCAACTGAGCTATCCAGCTGATCTGGTTTCAGTTGAGCCCTGTTCATGGATTCCACCCTTCACCCAGGGATGTGCTTTACAGGGAGCTGGCTTCAGGCACCAGGCCTGTTGGCAGATCAGCTCTGTGGTATAAAGATTTCTAAGCTGCCAGAGTCAGTCACAACAGTTTAAGATAAAATGTTAAAAAACAGTATCAAGCAAACTAAATATAGCAGAGTAATGTGTGCATAAAATACACAGATAAGTGGCAATAACATTCTTTTAAAATGCCTTATATTGGGGAAAATTGCTTGCTGAAATGTGCGTATTGGGCAAAATTTGTACTGTGCAAAATTTGCATAGAAGAAAAATGTGAATATTTTGAGAAATTGGGGCTAAAATGATGGTGAATTTTCACGAGCACTTAAAAATGGCAAACTCATATGGTGATGTGGGGAACTGAACTAATCACTGGAAAACCGAGAAACTGGAAGAAATCAAAATGGACGGATTTGCGCATCCGTAGTCCTGATTGAGCTCACATTTCAAATCCTTCTACTGGGGTGCTTCAAGGGGATTTGGGGTGCTTAGAAAGAACAACAACAACAAAAAGATACACATTTGTTGAGGGCATTTTTTTGAATCTGGAACTCAGTTTTAAAGCGCCTTCCTGCTGGCTCCTCCCCAGCAGTCAAAATCCATGTTGAGGTCGAATAAACATAGGGATTCAAACTGGGATTTGTTACTGCTATTTTCCTCCCCTGACTGAAAAACAGCATCCAAGCAAATCCACCCCTTCTCTTCCTCTCCAATTCACAGACACCCCGAGAAAAGCAAAAGAAGAACTCTCTATTATTGTTGTTATTATTTAAAAGGCAGGAGAAAGAAAGCTAAGCCTGTGGCTGTTTCCCTTCATAAATTCTGCTGACCTCCCCAGGGGAATAAATGCATCTGTCCTTTTATATATACACATATAATGCGCTCACATACACACTAGAGTGCGTAGGCTTGTATAAATATGATTTACGGGGATATCAAAACCATCTGTGGACTAGACCAAGGGGGCAGCAAAATGGAGTTGTGATTGCTTTGCAGGCGATGTCAGGTTTATAGGATGACGGCACTCATTGTGCTCTGGAGGGCTTGCGTGGGGTTGTGGTGGGCAGTGGTCTCCCCCGAGGTTGCCTACACCTTGTTAGCACATGAGCCTCACCCCTCTATGGAGTAACCCGTGTTCCCAGCTAGAGGAAAACAATGTAATTGCTATGTCTATAACAACAAACCTAGACAACATCTTAAAAAGCAGAGACATCACCTTGCCAACAAAGGCCCGTATAGTTAAAGCTATGGTTTTCCCAGCAGTGATGTATGGAAGTGAGAGCTGGACCATAAAGAAGGCTGATCGCCGAAGAATCGGTGCTTTTGAATTCTGGTGCTGGAGGAGACTCTTGAGAGTCCCATGGACTGCAAGAAGATCAAACCTCTCCATTCTGAAGGAAATCAGCCCTGAGTGCTCACTGGAAGGACAGATCCTGAAGCTGAGGCTCTAATACTTTGGCCACCTCAGGAGAAGAGAAGACTCCCTGGAAAAGACCCTGATGTTGGGAAAGATGGAGGGCACAAGGAAAAGGGGACAACAGAGGACGAGATGGTGGGACAGTGTTCTCGAAGCTACCAGCATGAGTTTGATCAAACTGCGGGAGGCAGTGGAAGACAGGAGTGCCTGGCGTGCTCTGGTCCAGGGGGTCACGAAGAGTTGGACACAACTAAACAACAACAACGTCTATAACAGAAGTCTAGCGTCCGGATCAAAGGAAGTCAAACAACTTCTCTATTCTGCCTTGGTCAGACCACATCTGGAGTCCTGTGTCCAGTTCTGGGCACCACAATTTAAGAACGACGTGGACAAGCTGGAAGGTGTACAGTTTAAGGCGGCCAAGATGCTCAAGGGTCTGGAAACCAAGCCTGATGAGGAATGGTTGAAGGAGCTAGGTATGTTTAGCTTGGAGAAGGGAAGACGGAGAGGATAGAATTTTATTATTTCAGTCACAGACCAGTTCCAGCCCACATACAATATCAAGGAAATCATAAAACACGATAGGGATACATTTGAATTTGCAATTAGGTATAGCAGGGGCAATCTAAATATAGCAACAGTTAAAAAATATATAAATTAAAACTTAGAGGGGAAGACGGAGAGGTGATATGGAAGAAATTCCAGAGTGGGTGCCCACACCTTCAGCCTGTCCAGGACAGGTTGCAGATTTCTTGTGCAAATACATTTCTTGTGGGTGTTGTCATCCTTTTCCTACTTTGAACTGCACCTCATATCCATCACAGGCCATGAACTGGCTCGGGAGGGATGCAACGCTTGCCTCTGGGGGCAGCAGAATCACCCTGGGAATCTCCTCCCCCTTACGAGAAATGGTTGGGCAGGGTGCTTGCTGGAGAAGTGCTCAGGGTCTCTTAGCACTAAAAGCCCATTTCAAACTCTCTGCGATTGCTGCTAATGCAGAAGGGAGAGCGGAAAAGGAACCACTGCCCATCAATTGTACGTGGACGTGCTGTGGTGCGAAGTTTCAGGGGAAACAGCACTATGGAGTTTGGTTCCCCTGGGATCAGAGTTCAGGGGTTCCTTTGGTAGCATCTTATTATTTGCAACATAAGATTATTTGCATGATCACATTCATCCGGTGCTATACCAGCTGCACTGGCTCCCGGTGGAGTACAGGGTCAGGTTCAAGGTGCTGGTTTTAACCTTTAAAGCCCTATACACCTAGGACCCTCGTACCTACGGGACTGCCTCTCCTGGTATGTCCCACAGAGGAACCTACGGTCTGCAAATAAAAACATCCTGAAGGTCCCGGGCCACAGGGAGGTTAGGCTGGCCTCAGCCAGAGCCAGGGCTTTTTCGGCCGTAGCCCCGATCTGGTGGAACGCTCTGTCCCAAGAGACTAGGGCCCTGCGGGACTTGACATCTTTCCGCAGGACCTGCAAGGCAGAGCTGTTCCACCAGGCCTTTGGCCAAGGCACAGTCTGACCCCCTCCTTTGGTAATCCTCATAGTCCAATGGTTGCCATTAATTTGATTTTGAATTGATTTTAGAATGAATTGATTTTAGATTTTAGAATGCATTTCAATTAATTGATTGTGATTTTATGTAAACTGTGTTACTTTTATGGTTGTTAGCCGCTCTGAGCCTGGCTTTGGCTGGGGTGGGCGGGATATAAATAAATGTTTATTATTATTTTATTAAGAACATCCGAAGAGATCTTCTGCTTCAGGCCAATGGCCCATCGAGTCCAACATCTTGTTCTCACAGTGGACAGCCAGGTTCCCATTCTGGGAAATTCAGGAACCAGAGCCCTCTGCCCACCTGTGTTTTTGTTGTTGTTTAGTCATTTAGTCTTATCCAGGGGTCTGCAACCCGCGGCTCCGGAGCCGCAGGTGGCTCTTTTACACCTTTGCCGCGGCTCCGGGGCGGATACTAGCGAGGGGAGGAGGCGCATTGTGCGCCCCGACACTCCCCACTGTGGCGGGCGCTGTACTGGCTGTGACGTCGCATGGGGGTGGTGCGTGCGTTAGTCACGCAACGTCCCGACGTCACCTTCCCGCCCGCTGTCAGATCGGAGGGAGGGCAGCGGCGCACATGCTTTAAATGTTGCAATGGTTTTGCGGCTCCCAGGTTTTTTTTCCTTCGGAAACGGGTCCAAGTGGCTCTTTTTGTCTTAAAGGTTGCAGACCCCTGGTCTTGTCCGACTCTTCGTGACCCCCTGGACCAGAGCACGCCAGGCACTCCTGTCTTCCACTGCCTCCCGCAGTTTGGTCAAACTCATGTTGGTTTCTTCGAAGAACGCTGTCCCACCATCTCGTCCTCTGTCATCCCCTTCTCCTTGTGCCCTCCATCTTTCCCAACATCAGGGTCTTTTCCAGGGAGTCTTCTCTTCTCATGAGGTGGCCAAAGTACTGGAGCCTCAGCTTCAGGATCTGTCCTTCCAGTCAGCACTCAGGGCTGATTTCCTTCAGAATGGAGAGGTTTGATCTTCTTGCAGTCCATGGGGCTCTCAAGAGTCTCCTCCAGCACCAGAATTCAAAAGCATCCATTCTTCGGGCGATCAGCCTTCTTTATGGTCCAGCTCTCACTTCCATACATCACTACTGGGAAAACCATGGCTTTAACTATACGGACCTTTGTCGGCAAGGTGAGGTCTCTGCTCTTGTTTTGCAGCAATTGGTGTTTGGAATTTTATAATCTTGAGAATGTTGGATGAGGCCATTGGCCCATGTGATCCAACATCCTCTTCTCACAGCAGCTCACCAGATGCCCATTATGGGAAACCCACAGGCAGGATCCGGGAACCAGAGTCCTCTCCCCACCTGTGGTTTGCAGCAATTGGATTCAGAAGCATTGCTGTCTTCAGCCATGGAGGCAGAGTGTAGAAATCGTGGCTAGGAGCCATCAGGAGTGTTCTCCTGCACGAAACTTCCATCATGCCATGTCTCGCTCAACCTTTCCTCTAAGCTGAAAAGTATTAAATGCTTCAGCTCTTCCTCATAGGGGGATTGCCCTGTGTTGCTGCCCAGCAAAACTCAGGGCTGTTTCTCCATTTCTGGCGGCAACGCCATTCTCCAGGCTCCTCTCCCCCAGCCAACCCCACCCCCAGCATGCAGGGCGGGTCCCAACCATTAACAGTAATGGGCCATTAGAGAAACATCTTCCAGACATTAATGTCCATCGAGGAAACATCGGCTGCTCATCCGCGAGCAATCAAGGATAAGCGATGGAGTCACTTAGCAGCCGTTCCTCCTCCTGCCGCGTTTCAGCCAATGAGGATTTTACGACCAGGCGCATGAGACACAACGATGCAGTGCTTCCGTTGCCTCCCTGCACCTGTTTCAATGGAGGGGGCACGATTCCTCTCTAGGCTGTCTCTATCCTGAGCCAGCTCCCTAATGCTACCTGTAGAGACCTTGGCCACATTCACACCTTGCGTTTAAAGCACTGCTTTAAACAGTCGCACCTTCCCCCAAAAGATTCTGGGAGCTGTAGTTTGCTAGGGGTGCCTAGAGTTGTTTTGTCCTCCCTGAACTACAGTTCCCAAGGCAGTTTAACAACCAGTGCCTCTCCCCAGGAGTTCCCGAACAGGACACAACGGCAATACAATGTCAAAAGCAGCTTTAAAATGTTGGTGAAGTTTAAAACAATGAACGAATGAATGGAAATTTAAGTAGCATTGGCAGAGAAGTATCCACTGTGCATGCACATAGAGGCCCAAGGACAAATTGTTGTTTAGTTGTTTAGTCGTGTCTGACTCTTTGTGACCCCCTGGACTAGAGCACGCCAGGCACTCCTGTCTTCCACTGCCTCCCGCAGTTTGGTCAAACTCATGCTGGTAGCTTCGAGAACACTGTCCCACCATCTCATCCTCTGTCGTCCCCTTCTCCTTCTGCCCTCCATCTTTCCCAACATCAGGGTCTTTTCCAGGGAATCTTCTCTTCTCATGAGGTGGCCAAAGTCTTAGAGCCTCAGCTTCAGGATCTGTCCTTCCAGTGAGCACTCAGGGCTGATTTCCTTCAGAATGGAGAGGTTTGATCTTCTTGCAGTCCATGGGACTCTCAAGAGTCTCCTCCAGCACCAGAATTCAAAAGCATCAATTCATCGGCGATCAGCCTTCTTTATGGTCCAGCTCTCACTTCCATACATCTCTACTGGGAAAACCATAGCTTTAACTATACGGGCCTTTGTTGGCAGGGTGATGTCTCTGCTTTTTAAGATGCTGTCAAGGACAAATACAAAATACAAAATACAAGTACATCACTTAAAGAGGGAAATAGCATGCAAGTGTTTATGCGCTAATGCTAGAACCTTTGAGCCAAGATGGGTGAACTGGACTGTTTGGACTTAGAAGGCACCATTGATATAGTGAGCATAATGGAGACCTGTGGTGCCCAGAAATGGACACAATATTCCAGGTGGGGTCTCACCAAGGCAGAATAGAGTAGGAGTATTCCTTCCCTTGACCTGGACACTATACTTCTGTGGATACAGCCTAGAATAGCATTAGCTTTTTTTGCTGCAGCATCACACTGTTGACTCATGTTCAGCTTGTAGTCCATGGAGACCCCCAGGTCCTTTTCACACATAAAACTGGCAAGTCAGGTGTCCCCTCATCCTATATTTGTACATCTGATTATTTTCACATGTGTGTTTTCTTGCTGGAAATACATCCCTTTCTTCTTTTTAGAAAGTGATCCTCGCTCAGTGCTTACCCTCTCAGAAAACGACTCGCCCATAATACTATCTTTCCGCATTTTCTTATGCCGATTTTCAATGAATGTCTTCGTCACACTTTTCCAGGTGGTTTAGTTCTTTGCTAAACCTATCATCCTGGTCACAGCCACCTAAAGTATCCACAACTTTTTTCAACCAGTCTTTTCAGAGCTCATGTGGTATAATGTAGCAAACTTTTTCAGCAGGGGGCCGGGCCACTGTCCTTCAGACCTTGTTGTGGGATATAAAGCTGTCAGTCAAGTCCAGGGGTCAGCAAACATTTTCAGCTTGGGGCCAGTCCACTGTCCCTCAGACCTTGTGGGGGGCCGGACTATTTTTTGGGGGCGGGGGGATGAACGAATTCTTATGCCCCACAAATAACCCAGAGATGCATTTTAAATCAAAATATACATTCTACTCATGTAAAAACTGTCAGGAGCTCATCCTACACTCGAGTAGGACCCTGATAGAGACACATGCCTGACTGGCATGTTCTCTCCCTCCTTGTCGTTCGTTGAGGAGCTTCAAAAGCTTTCTTCAGCCCGAACATCACAGCGACCGATGCGAACAGACACCGGCACCCTTGGGGATCCGCAGAGTTTGTGCAGGATGCACGTGCCAGACCTCAGCAACTCAGCATTTTGGCTAATCTACTTTATTTACATATAAACACACACGGAACACTGCAACATGGCTCCCTCTCTCTCTAGCATCAGACAGCAAAGAGAAAGAACAAAGGACAATAGTCCCACTTCACGGAACACAGTAACACAAACATCCTGTCTCCATCACTTCCCACTCTGTGGAGTCAAAACATACACCATGACAGCAATCATGGAGCAGGAATTCTAACAGGCCCCACAAATAACCCAGAGATGCATTTTAAATAAAAGGACACATTCTACTCGTGTAAAAACATGCTGATTCCCGGACCGTCAGCGGGCTGGATTTAGAAGGCGATTGGGCCAGATCCGGCCCCCGGGCCTTAGTTTGCCTATCCATGGGTTAGAGCAGGCTTCCTCAGCCTCAACCCTCCCGATGTTTTGGTCTACAACTTCCATGATCCCTAGCTAACAGGACCAGTGGTCAGGGACGATGGGAATTGTAGTCTCAAAACATCTGGAGGGCCGAAGTTGAGGAAGCCTGAGTTAGAGCAACGGACTAGGACCTTGGAGAACAGGGTTCACATCCCCACTAGGCCACAAAGCTCACTGCTTCTCAGCCTAATCTACCTCTCAGGGTTGTTGTGGAGGTTAAAGGAGGGGGAAGAACCACATATGCCTCTTGTTGGAGAGAGAGGAAGCTGGGATAGGAATTGTTATGTACTGAGTTGTATAGGATCCAAAATGCAGCAGTCTGATTGGTCCTAGAGCAATAGAGCGATGGCCCTTGTGGTCTCTTCCAACTCTATGATTCTATGAATAGGATTCAGAATGCAGCAGTCTGATTGGTCCTAGAACAAAAGGACCCAGAATGCAGCAGTCTGATTGGTCCTAGAACAATAGGACCCAGAATGCAGCAGTCTGATTGGTCCACAGGAGCCATCCAATCCAGCTCAGGTGGAAGTGAACCCGCAACCTGATTGGCCTACAGGAGAATCCCGGAATTAGCCAATCACGTGGCGCCCATTGTGCAAATAATGTATATAAAGCAGACATTCTGGGGGAACTTCCATGCCTCCTCACCACTATGAGCTGAATAAAGAGCATGAAATCCACTCTCAACTCCGAGTATATTTCAGGAATGCAATTAAAGCAATCTCTTTCGTGGTTTCTACATGAACATGGGTGCATCTCCTATGCTTTCTTGAATCGCTTTTTTAAAGCACTGTGCTGAAATCTCTGCACAGTTTTATAGTGCTGTGGTGGACTGTGTTTTCCGCCCAGGGCAGACCACACGTTCTCGAGACAGCAGCTCCTTGCTCAACGGATCCTTTGACTCCGATTCTGATCTGAGTCTCCTTAAATCTGATCTTCCCATAAAAGCCACCTGGCTGGTTTTCTAAGTCTCTGGAGCCCAGGAAAACACCCCCAGCTTCCACATTCAGAAACTTGTCGCCTTCTCCATTAACCTGCCTGCAGCTTGCTGCTTGGTGTTTATTTAACTCTCGCCCCAGCTCGTAACTCAAGCTGCCGTGCACCCAGCTTAGCAACTCACAACCCCAGGGAGATCTTCTCTATTACAGCAAAGACGGGCTCTTTTGCAAAACTCAAGCTAGCAGGAAACAACTCCTGTTTACTCTCTCTGGCTTGCGCTCCATCTGTGCCTGCTTAAGGTACCATATTTAGGTTTCCCCCCACCGTGCATCTGCTAGCTTTTAAATCATTTTGGAGAAGCAACATTTTCAAGTCACTGATTTTCCTTCACAATATTCTCCGTTATGGTCCATTTAGTGGGTTTAGAATAGGGGGTCGGCAGCTACCAGCTGCTGGGCCAAATCTGGCCATCTTTCTGGAACATATGGACGAAGAAAATTGCTCCTACCAAGTCAGACCATTGGTCCATCTATCTCAGTGTTGTCTACACGGGCTGGCAGCAGATGTCCAACTTTGGACCAGGCCCTAGCTAACAGGACCAGTGGTCAGGGATGATGGGAATTGTAGTTCCAAAACATTTGGAGAGTCGAGTTTGCCTATGCCTGCTTTGGACCAACTGATAGATGAGGAAGATGAATTTTATACTTCTGCTGTTTTATGACAAAGTGTCATCTATCAGATGTGGACCAATGGCACTCTATCCAGTTACATTATCTCCAAAGAGGTTTGTTTGGGCCGGCAGCATTTTCTGCTTCTGAGACATCCGAGGTACTGGAGAAATTGGATAACCCGTTTGGAAATGAAAACGTCTGTGATTACTTTGTATAGCTATTTATTTACAATCAATAAGTTCGATATGCAGGCTTTGAGAAAGGACTGGAATAAAGAATTAGAACGTTCAATATTACCCAGACCGTGGGAAAGTGTTTTAGCCTTCATACCAGTGCTTTTTTTCTGGGGAGGGGGTACCCCTAAGCATGTTGTGAATCTTTGTACTTTTGTCCATCTACTGTATTTATTTTTCCCAGTCTGAACTATAAAATGGTGATTTTCTTGAGTCAAAATTAGAGTACCCCTAAACATTTTTTTTAACGGAGGAAAAAGCACTGCTCAATACCAAAGCTATAAAGGTAAAGGTACCCCTGCCCGTACGGGCCAGTCTTGCCAGACTCTAGGGTTGTGCACTCATCTCACTCTATAGGCCGGGAGCCAGCGCTGTCCGTAGACACTTCCGGGTCACGTGCCCAGCGTGACAAGCTGCATCTGGCGAGCCAGCGCAGCACACGGAACGCCGTTTACCTTCCCGCTGGTAAGCGGTCCCTATTTATCTACTTGCACCCGGAGGTGCTTTCGAACTGCTAGGTTGGCAGGCGCTGGGACCGAACGACGGGAACGCACCCCGCCGCGGGGATTTGAACCGCCGACCATGCGATCGGCAAGTCCTAGGCGCTGAGGTTTTACCCACAGCGCCACCCGCGTCCCTACCAAAGCTATAGATGGACCTTTAAATTAAGACTTATACAACAGAAAATAATATTTATGTTTTATTTGACTCCTTTTGTGTATAAAAAAAGGGCTTTCCAAGATATCTATATGCTGAAGTTGCAGCAAGGACAATGCCTCTTTGAAATATACATTTGTACGGTGTTCTATAGAGTGGTGTTGCATGGACAAACAGCGTGTGGTGAGGGCGCGCATGTGCCAAAGGGGTGAGTATGTGCTGGGTGCGGAGGGTGAAGGAGCTGGCCGTGGCACCCCAGCTCTTACCACCGGCACTGCCAGGGGGTCCCTACTTCATGCGCCCTCGAAAACCCACACCCAGGGGTCCAGCCCCTCTGGCACCCTCACACTAAACCCCTGGTTCTATATTAAGTTTGGGGAGAAAGTGCTGGTCTGTATGACTGTACTTAAAGGTAAAGGTAAAGGGACCCCTGACCGTTAGGTCCAGTCGTGACCGACTCTGGGGTTGCAGCGCTCATCTTGCTTTACTGGCCGAGGGAGCCGGCGTACAGCTTCCAGGTCACGAGGCCAGCATGACTAAGCCGCTTCTGGTGAACCAGAGCAGAGCACAGAAACACTGTTTACCTTCCCGCCGTATCTACTTGCACTTTGATGTGCTTTCGAACTGCCAGGTTGGCAGGAGCAGGGACTGAGCAACGGGAGCTCACCCCTTTACCTTTACCTTTACATGCAACCCAGCTATCTGCCTGGGGTATTATATTTTGCACCGCTCAGGGAAGACGGGCGCGGGAAGGAAGGAAGGAAGGAAGGAAGGAAGGAAGGAAGGAAGGAAGGAAGGAAGGAAGGAAGGAAGGAAGGAGAGAGAGACAGAAGCCTTTTTCGAGCATAGCAAGCCTATTTGATGGAAGTAAAAGGGGCTGGGAGCAGGCATGGAGCAGATTGCCAAAAGCCCCATCCCGAAAGTAGCCCATCATGTACCAGGTGTGCACAGCAGGTAACGCGCAGCAATTAAGTCTGAAGTGTGCCGGGGGGGGGTGTTTATTCCTCCCGCTGGCGCCCCTCCCCCAAATAATTCCCGGGGTGTTAATTGTCAAATCCTGAGGAATTGATTCAACCGCAGCAGCCACCGCGAGCTGGGAAGCTCTGGGGAGCGAGCTGAATTTAGGGGGAAACCTTGAAATGCAGCGGGTGTGGATTTAGCGAAGACCCAGGGGGTGACCGCAAAGCAGGGGCTGGTCGTAAGAAGAAGAACCCAGCCGCTGGATCAGGACCACCTGGGCCAGCACCCTGCTCACAGTGGCCAGCCAGAAGCGCATTACAGAAACCCTGCTTCTTAACTAGGACTCTCAGCAACTGCTACCCTGACCCCAATACTCAAAAGACCCCCTCATTGCCTACAGACCATCTCCGGTCCTGAGGGGGCACCTCTTAGTAGTTCTTCCACCCTCAGAGGCTCAGGAGGTGGTGGCCCAGGGAGAGAGGGCCTTCTCTGTGGTGGCCCCTGAACCGTGGGACTCCTTCCCCCCAGAGATGCACCTGGTTATTTATGTAGGCCACCACTGTGGCCGGTGTTTTGTTAGCCCCCAAAATGGAAAACGAGCGAGGCCCCAACCGAAGAAGAAGTGGCAACTTAAGTTGACAGAATGTGTGCAGCTTGCGGACTTAACATATAGAATAAGAGAACAAGAAGAACATAACGTTTAGAGAAGATTGGGAAATGTTTATTGAATATATGGGAAATAACTGTGTACAGCTGAAAACGCTGGCAGTATTAAGATAAATTCAACAGTGTAAATAAGTTTTGATGGATGTAATAATGGAATACTGAATGGTATAATGTCTGTAAAAAGTGAAGCGATTTATGATATGTAACCATGGAACGAGAAGAAGGGAAGTCATTGATATCTTAAGGATGTAAAAATGAGTACTTTAAATTGTAAAACAAAACATGTAATAAAATTGAGAGGGGAGCACCTGGCACCTTCACTGCACAGCATTTATTTATTATTATTATTATTATTATTATTATTATTATTATTATTATTATTATTATTATTACCCTGCCCATCTGGCTGATTTCCCCCACTCCTGAGGATGCTAGAGACGCAGCTCTTTGCGCTGGCTGCTTTTCATAAAACCATAGAATCATAGAATTGTAGGGTTGGAAGGAAACACAAGGGTCATCTAGTCCAACCCCCAACATTTTTTGCCCAACATGGGATTTGAACCCACAACCCTGGGATTAAAAGCCTCGTGCTGTACCGACTAAGCTATGCCAGTGGTTCAAGAAGTGCAGGTTAGGTGATTTTTCACGCTCTACCAACTGAGCCCCGTGTTTGCTTTTAGGACACACTTTTTATGCTTGCAAGTTCTAAATTGTTTGTTTAATGTTGTGTTTAAATGCTGGAACCTGACCTGGAATAAATAATATTCAAAGCCCCGTTGCTTATTACAGTGGAAGGAGAACGCAGGCATTGTGAGTAGCCAATCTGCAGGGAAAAGGAAGTCTTTTCTTTGGCTGATGAAAAGAGCATAAGTAAGTAAGGCCAAGTATTGTTACCCCCCCTCCTGGATCGAGGCCCTGGCAACTGCCCCCAAAACAGCAACAGCAACACACTATCGATTCAAAAAATATTCTCGCCACAGTTTGGCACTAAGTTGAGGAATCTCAGAGCTTGTTTTCCTAACTCTGATGCAACCCTGATCAGCTTTTGTCTCGGCAACATGCTAGCACATGCCATGTGTTCGAAGAGCCAGTGGCGGTTTTCCCCAGGGGAGGCAACACAACTGGGTTCAGAGAGGACGGGGAGCAGATGCACACAAACTGTGCACTTCGCACATTCTCAAAGAAGCATCGCCCACCCCCTGCCGACATCGGGACCAGGCGCCTGGGTTTGTTTTCCGACTTCTCTCAGAGAGTTTGGCCAGCTATCTGTTGTTGTTGTTGTTGTTGTTGGCATCTGTCTGTCTCTAGAGACAGTGGAGTGAGCCTCCAGGGATGACATTAAACTGTGTACTGACCTCCCCGGTGTGATGGCCTGGGACTGGGGCTCGGACTCGGAACCAGAGGAGACTCAGTCTGCACTGGATCCTTGCCTCAGGCATCATCTGAACCAAGTCTAGGGCCTGATCCTGAAGAGTCCCAGTCTGCACAGGTTCCCCTGCAACAAGCACCAGCTGGGCTGAGTCAGGGGCCTGAGCCTGCCCTGGCTCCAGATGCGGGGATGACCTCGTTGCCTCCAGCTGGGCCATCGCTTACAGCTGCTCCACTACCAGTTGGGTCAGGGGAGGCTGAGGCGGCCCCTGGGTCTAGTAACCCACCGACGTCTCCTGAGCTGCAGAGACGGAGAGAAGGAGAGACCTGAGTACTCGTAGGAGGAGTGCTCGCCTTCAGGCGACACAAGGAAGTGAGTCGCCGGGGGATCAGGACCGGCCACTACCTCATGGATTGCAAGAAGATCAAACCTATCCAGTCTGAAGGAAATCAGCCCTGAGTGCTCACTGGAAGGACAGATTCTGAAGCTGAGGCTCCAAGACTTTGGCCACCTCATGAGAAGAGAAGACTCCCTGGAGAAGACCCTGATGTTGGGAAAGATGGAGGGCACAAGGAGAAGGGGACGACAGAGGACGAGATGGTGGGACAGCGTTCTTCGAAGAAACCAACATGAGTTTGACCAAACTGTGGGAGGCAGTGGAAGACAGGAGTGCCTGGTGTGCTCTGGTCCAGGGGGTCACGAAGAGGCGGACACCACCAAACGACTAAACAACAACAACATTTTAAAACTTTTTTTCCCCAATTCATTATGGATCATTTCCAAACAATCCATACAACTCTACAGTTCTGTGAAACCAAGGGATGCCCTGTCTTTTAGGTCACAGAACTTGTTTTCAATGACAGCACCAATAAAAACGGCAGTACTTCTGTGCCTGTACAGAGTGCTTTTTATTTGCTTGACACCGCTGGAGGGGAGAGGGTCCTTGTTTTTGAATCCTTCTTGCTGGTTCCACACTGGCATCTGGTTGGCCATTGACTAGGTGGGCATTGGCCTGACCCACCAATCTCCTCTTATGTTCCTACTAATACAGCACAGTGTCTAGAAGATTTCAAGAAGAGAGGCATTGCCTTTCCAGTGGCTGGGAGCCCTGAAACTTCCCCATTTGAAATTCAGCACCGCTCAGGCCAAACTCAATTCTTTCTCCTCGGAGGGGGAGCTCAGGCAAGCTGAACCCATCACGAGCGCAAGGTGAACAGGAGGCCCAATTAATGCGCAGAGCCGGCAGTTTGGGAAATGAATTCCACAGCTTCGACACACAAGGTGTTAGCAGGCGCCAGCCTCACGCACCATCTGGTCTCCGAAAACAGCACTCCGTGCTCAAGATGTTCTTGCTCCCTGGCAGAATAATCCGAGGGGGTGGGGTAGCAAAATGCACAGAGAGAGAGAGACATGGAGAGGCAGGCAAAACTACGAAGGGCAGGAGAGACTGCTCCTCAAAATGAGCCAAGCTCCAGCAAGCCCACGTCGAGGTCAAACTCCCAAATCTGGGAGATGACAAACATCCATCGCTGCACCCTATGCGCTTGGTTTGGGCTGCATACGCGGGTGGCGCTGTGGGTTAAACCACAGAGCCTAGGACTTGCCGATCAGAAGGCTGGCGGTTCAAATCCCCACGACGGGGTGAGTTCCCATTGCTCGGTCCCTGCTCCTGCCAACCTAGCAGTTCGAAAGCACGTCAAAGTGCAAGTAGATAAATAGCTATCATTCCGGCGGGAAGGTAAACGGTGTTTCCGTGCGCTGCTCTGGTTTTGCCAGAAGCGGCTTAGTCCTGCTGGCCACATGACCTGGAAGCTATACGCCGGCTCCCTCGGCCAATAAAGCGAGATGAGCGCCGCAACCCCAGAGTCGGCGACGACTGGACCTAACGGTCAGGGGTCCCTTTACCTTTACCTTTACAACAATGAGAACAAGTGTGCTGTTGCAGAGCTGCTTCAGCAGCCATGATATGCAAAGCCTGTGGGAGGGATTTTATTAGGACAGGGGAAAAGAAAGGACTTCTTTGTGCAGCGCATCCTTAAGTGATGGAAGTCCCTGCTGCAGGAAACAGTTATGGCTACCAACCTGGATGGCTTAAAAAGAGGATTAGACAAAAAGGGCAAAAGAGTACTGGGAAATAATTTATAATGAATTGAAAAAAATGTTTAGAAGCACTTTTCCAAAACACAACAACAAACAAACAACAACAACACAGAGTCTTTTTTGTTGGGGATAATTCAGACTGAAATTCCCAGGTGTCGAAAAAGGTTATTTATGTATGCCACAACTGCGGCCCGTGTTTTGTTAGCCCCAAAATGGAAAAGGAGCCAGGCCCCAACTAAAGAAGAGTGGCAACTTAAACTGATGGAATGTGTGCAGCTTGCGGACCTAACATACAGAATGAGAGAACAAAAATACATTTGTTTAAAGAAGATTGGGAAATGTTTATTGAATATATGGGGGGAAATTGTGTGCACTTGAAAACGTTGGCCGCCTTAAGATAAATTCAACAGTGTAAATTAGTTTTGATGGAAGTAACAATGGAATACTGAATGGTTTGGTTTATGTAAAATATGCAGGGGCGTATGGTATGCAAAATGAACCACAGGAAGAGAAGAGAAGTCACTGATATTTTAAGGTTGTTTAAATGAATGCTCTAAATTGTAAAACAGAAAATTTAATAAAAATTGTATAAAATAAAATAAGAGATTAGACACATTCATGGGGGCCATTGATGGCTCCCAGCCATAATGGTTCTGCTCTGCCTCCACAGTCGCAGGAAGCAATGCTTCTGAATCCCAGTTGCTGGAAACTCTTGTTGCTCTTGGGCTTGAATCCTGCCTGGGGGTTTCCCACAGGCCCCATGATGCGCCACAGTGAGAACAGGATGCTGGCCAATATGGGCTCTTCTGGTTCTCTCAGTCCTGCCACCCTGGCAGGCCGCCTTGGTGGAAATGTGGCTGAGGGCCTTCTCGGTGGTGGCTCCCAGCCTGTGTCTCTCCCTCTCTACAGAAGCTAAACTGGCTTCCTTCTGCTGGCAGGTGAAGACTGTTTTATTCTGACAGGCCTTGGGAACGGGTTGGTTCTTTAGGAAATGGCTTTTAATAGCGTTGTGCTGTTTCTGCTATTTGTACCGTGGTACCTGGGTTCTCTTAATCCGTTCCGGAAATCTGTTCCAAAACCAAAACATTCCAAAACCAAGGCATGCTTTCCCACAGAAAGTAATTCAAAATGGATTAATCCATTCCAGGCTGTTGAAAAACTACCCCTAAAATGCTTCTCCCCACTGCCCCAATTAGCACAATCTTTTAGTCTCTCTCTCTCTCTCTCTCTCTCTCTCTCTCTCTCTCTCTCTCGTCAAAGCGCTGCCAAAACACTCTTCCTCACCCCACCAATCAGCACAATTGCTCTAAAAACGGAAGCACAGCACTAAAACCGGAAGCTCAGGACACGTTCGACTTCCAAAAAAAATTTGAGAACCGGAACGCTCACTTCCGCATTTGCAACATTCAGTAAGTTGTTCATGAACTAGGCTGTTCAAGAACCAAGGTACCACTGTATTTTAATAGATTTGTTTTTATAGTGTTTTCTGTTTTAATTACTTTTTAAACTATTATCTTTCATATATTTTTAGCTATTTTTATTTTTTGTGCAGTTTCAATTTGTGTTGGATGTTTTCCATACCATTCTGGGAGTAAATAAATCATCATTTTCAGTTCCACGTCTCTACAGCAAATGTGTGATTTTTCTTTTCTTAACCCTCCAGAAAATGGTTCAGCCTTATAGTGCAAATATCTAATATTTCCATTTCCATGCAATTTCAACTAGTGTGCACACCATGCCACACACTTTCTCCTACTACAATGCATTTTGTATGCCACTTTCATTTCATTTGCATTGCAAAATTCAGGTAAGTGCAAATTTCGAAGGCCCACTTGCGTTTCAGTTCTCTTGGAAAGCTCACGTTTGATGGATTCGTTTTTTAAAATGAACTGACTGCTGACAATGTAGAGGCACCCCAAGACACTTAGTGGGTAGTCACTTTAGGGCAACCCATGTTGATACTGTGGTATCTCAGTTCTCGAACATCTCCGTTGATGAACGTTTCAGAACCTGAACGCCGAAAACCCGGATGTAAATGCTTCCGTTTTTGAATACGCCTCGGAAGTCAAACGGCTTCAGCTGCATGTTTTTCAATTTTCTCAATTGAAATTACAGACAGCCCTTTGCGCCTCGGCTTCCGAACATTACAGTCTTCCAGAATGGATTACGTTTGAGAACCGAGGTACCGCTTTAACCCTAATGAAAGCTAATAGGAAACCTACAACAATAGGCTGAACTGCCAGAAAACACAGTCGATTTTGGGAATGGTTCTGACCTTCAGAGCAGGATTCAGAAGTGCCTGGTTCAACGTCTTAGTCTCATTGCACCAACCACCACACACACACACACACACACACACACACACACAAAACAACAGTGGCAGCATCTTCATCACATGCCAAACTCAGATCCTCTGATGGTGCGATTTGGCAGGGAATCTGTTGTCTCTGCCAAGCTCGTGCGCTAGCGAAGGAAGCGAGAGCGAGAGGCACGATTTCCAAAAATATCAAGAGAGGCATCTCCACAACACCAGCAGGTGTTTCTCCTGATACTGGCTGTTTATTGCCAATCGCCCTGCAAGCTGAAGTTAAACAACAGCAAAAACAAACAAACATGCGCATGGAGATGTTGCATAGCTACAAGCAGCCTATTCGCCCTTCTCATCTCATTCTTCTTTCCCCCAGACCCAAAGTTTAAAGTCTTCCATGAACCAGTCTCAGGAAGAGCGGCTTAACCGTTCCCGATCTCCCCTACAACAACCGGGCACCAGGAAATTTTAGGAAGGGAAAGGAAGAGGGCGGGAAGCAGGAGGCAAGGCTGGCGAGTGCCAAATGTTGTAAGATAAACATGAAAATTGCATTCGCACCCCGTAACCAGGCGAGGGGTGTGCGGAAAGCTCTGCTCATGCTAACAATGTGTTGACAGCATCCTGACATGGCCCAGATGCCGAGAACATCTGCCTTTCGGCTCATGAATATTAATCGGCCAAGGAGCTCCCCCATAAGAAACTCCGCCTTCCTCACCCTGGGAATCAGGCCGTTGCAAAGGGGAGCGGCAGCTGGATGTTGCCTAACCCAGGCTCCTGGCTTCAGAGAGGCCTGGGTGGAAATAGTTCCTCTTCATGCAGCACATAGTGAAACTGTGGAACTCCCTCCCACAGGAGGCAGCGGTGATCATCAACCTGGGTGCCTTGGAAAGAGGGCTGGACAAGATACACTCGGTGGGGGATTTGGGGCACGATATGAGCCTAGAACTTGCCAATCAGAAGGTCGGCGGTTCAAACCCCCATGACGGGGTAAGCTCCCGTTGCTTGGTCCCTGCTCCTGCCAACCTAGCAGTTCAAAAGCATGCCAAAGTCCAAGTAGATAAATAGGTACCACTCCGGCGGGAAGGTAAACGGCGTTTCCATGCACTGCTCTGGTTTGCCAGAAGCGGCTTAGTCATGCTGGCCACATGACCCGGAAGCTGTACGCCGGCTCCCTCGGCCAGTAAAGCGAGATGAGTGCCGCAACCCCAGAGTCGGCCACGACTGGACCTAATGGTCAGGGGTCCCTTTACCTTTACCTTTATTTAACTTTTACATTGGGAAAGGTTATGGAAAACTGATTTGAAATTCTCAGCATGTTGCACGCTAAAAGAAAACATATTTTTCCATGTATAAGACAATATTTTTTCCTTAGAAATAATAGGCATAAATTGTGGGTCGTCATATTAATGGACAGCAGAGGGGGGGCGGGCAATTGGTGGCAGCAGCTAGCAGGACGTTGGCAGCAGCATTTGGGCATGTGATTGGCTGCTGCAGCAAGACCTGCTGTTGATTGGCTGTGACTGGGGCAAATGCGTGGGCAATTTACGGCAGTGGTGAGGCGTGTGTGCAATCGGCTGTGGTTGTGTCAAGTGACCCACCCCCCCAAAAAAGCTCAGCAACTTTGGGCAATCCCCCCCCCATTTTTTGTTACAGTCCAAAAAAATAGGGGTCATCTTATACATGGGGTCCTGCCAGCCTATCTGTTTGAAAGCACGTCAAAGTGCAAGTAGATAAATAGGTACCGCTCCAGCGGGAAGGTAAACGGCGTTTCCGTGCGCTGCTCTGGTTCGCCAGAAGCGGCTTAGTCATGCTGGCCACATGACCCTGAAGCTGTCTGCGGGCAAACGTGAGCTCCCTTGGCTAGCAAAGCGAGATGAGCGCCGAAACCCCAGAGTCGTTCGCGACTGGACTTAACTGTCAGGGGTCTTCTACCTTTTTTATACATGGGGGTGTGTTATACATGGAAAAATGTGGTATATGAAAAGTGATGTACCGTTGGTATTTGACTCCTAGTAAGTTAGCAAAAATGTATAAGACAAGTATAAATACCCCATCCCCTCCTGCGGTTCCTCTGTGCATGCGCCGCCTCCTCAAGCCCCACTCAGCGGAGAAGTCTGTGATGTTTGGATTAGAGGATAATGTGCTGGAAATAATTGCCTTAATCAAGAAAGGTTAATTAGGCTGTCTGTGTGTACAGCGGCAGAGGGTGTTATCACAGCACAGAGTTCGTGAGGGTTGCACTCACGCCTGCACCTCGGTGGTAATTAAAGACGTGCTCCAAACAGAAATAACCACCCCTTGGAATCTCCCGGAAATGTGGTTGTGGGGCTGGGTTTCAGCGCTGCTCCATTACGCAGACCCTCGTCTCTTCCCAGTGACACAGTTTCATCCCAAGGGACGACCAGAAGATGGTCATGGCTGGAGAAGGTTGCAAGGTGGGTGGCCACTGTGGCGATCACACAGGGTCCCCGGACGTTTAGCGGTCTATTGATCCCTGTGCCACCACTGTGCTTGCTTCCCCGCTGCCACCAACCTGTTACTCTCTGGTCAAACACTGAGTCCAGTCAGTTGTTAAAAGTGAACCCCCCCCCCAAAAAAGTTTATTTTACAAACAATAACAAGTTTACGGTTTCTCAGATAATACTCCCGTCAGTATCTTAACTTTGGTTTCTTTAC
Source organism: Podarcis liolepis (assembly GCF_965112155.1). Classification (NCBI taxonomy): domain Eukaryota; kingdom Metazoa; phylum Chordata; class Lepidosauria; order Squamata; family Lacertidae; genus Podarcis; species Podarcis liolepis. The sequence goes on from NC_139564.1 coordinate 3,833,839, forward strand.
CGGCCAATACCTTCCTAATACCTTCTGACTGATTATCTCAACTGTTTGACTGACTCCTCTTAACAAATTCTCTCCCTTTCTCACACCAGACTAGCCCAACCCACAGACTTATCTTCCCTGTCTCTTCTAACAACTCTAACTCTCCAAAAAAAACCCCTCTGTGCTTAAACCTTATACACAGTTAACTCTGCCCCCTGGGTTCCCATTGGTTAGTCATTTTACAGTTAGTTAACCCTTTCCCTATGAACCCAGTATGATGTCACACACATAGGAGGGCAAACGCCACATACACCTTCCTGGGATTCTGGTGGTTCCACCACAATCTGGAGGCTCCTCTCTCAGGGTTGTTATCCCGCAAAGGCGATCCTTACCAGGGCAAACAGAGGAGTTTATAGGGTGGGTGGGTGGCTGTCTGTCTGGGGTCATTCAGAAGTCCATCTGTTCCTCTAGGGAACTAGGAAGAACTTCAATGGAATCATACAGCTGGAAGGGACTGCAAGAGTCATCTAGTCCAACCCCCTGCAATGCAGGAATCTCAGCTCAAGCATCCCTGACAGATGGCCACCCAACCTCTTCTTAAAAACCATCAAGGAAGGAGAGTCAACCACCACTTGTGGGAGTCCGTTCCACTACCGAACAGCTCTTGCTGTTGGAAAGTTCTTCCGTATGTTTAGTTGGAATCTCCTTTCTTGTAACTTGAAGTCGTGGGTTCGAGTCCTCCCCTCCAGAGCAAGAGAAAAACAAGCTTGCTCCATCTTCTGTGTGACAGCCCTTGAGATACTTGAAGATGCGTTTCTAAAGAAAGAGGTGGATTTCCTCTCGGTCTCCTGTCGACATGCAGAGGGGCCGGGAGGCCAGCTGGCAAGCCCAGCTCAGACGTCTCCTTCCATCGGCCCGTGCTCCAATGTAAATCAGCGACCCGAACTTCAAAAGCCAGGGCACGCAATTAGCAGAGCGTACTGCGCACACAGAAGTAGGCATGAGGTGTAAGTCATGCTGAAGCTACATGTCATCTCTCTCTCGTGTCATCTTGGAGAGAACAGCAAAAGCAAAAGCTATACTCAAACGGAAGTTCCCAGCATACTGGGCTGGAAAGTAAACAGACATGTGACTTGCAACAATCTCATGCCTGTTCCTTAAGGTGGAATAGAAAATGTCAACAGCTCCTTCAATTACTCCTCATAAGGCTTGGTTTCCAGACCCTTGATCATCTTGGTTGTCCTCCTTTGCACACCTTCCAGCTTGTCAACATCCTTCTTAAATTGTGGCACCCAGAACTGGACACAGCACTCCTGGTGTGGTCTGACCAAGGCAGAATAGAAAAGTAGTATGACTTCCGTTTATTTGGACGCTAGACTTTTGCTGACGCGGCCTAGAATAGCATTAGCCCTTTTTTTACTGCTGCATCACACTGTGGACTCATGCTTGCGGTCCACCAAGGGAGTCTTGTGTGGGGAAGTTCATTTGCAGAGTGAAAGGCCAGCTGAAATGAGCTTGGGCTGAAATCACTTTTGGTTTTTGCCGTCACCGCAGACGTGGTTTTGGTAGTAGTACGACTCATGCAACACATTGGCGACTAATATACACACAGTAATGACCAAAATGATTATACATTCTTTACCAATCTTCTGGAGAAAAAACACAAAACTTTATGCAAAGCCACAGAGACTTGCGAACTACCCAACATGAAATGAACTTATAATGTCTGATTTCGACGGATTTTTCAAGTGCTTGACTCAGTCTTTTGTTTTTTTTTATCTTTTTAGGTAAGTTCATGAAGATACCAACAAAAGGTAAGTTTGGTGTTGTTGACAATACCGAGAGATGCTAGTGAAGTTGTAGATGGATGTTAATAAAGTTCGCCCTGGCAGTCCAAGTCATCAAGAGGCCGCTGTCCGCCCCCTAAGCCAATCAGTCTCTTAAGCTTAAGCCAAGAAATAGTATTCTCTATGAAATTGAATATCAATATACGTATCAAGGAGCCTTGTGAGAATAGACCACTGAAGAAGCCCGGAAAACTACCTTGGGAGTATGCTACCTGCAAGCCCCAGTAAAAGGGCCCCATCAGGGGCGAACAACGTGTTGCATGAGTCGTACTACCAGTGGCGTAGCATGGGGGGTGCAGGGGGGGCCGGCCGCACCGGCCGCAAGATCTGGGGGTTAGGGTTAGGGGGCGCAAATCCATGGGTTAGGGGGCGCAAATCCATGGGTTAGGGGGCGCAAATCCACGGGTTAGGGGGCGCAAATTACTTCCCTTGCCCCGGGTGCTGACAACCCACGCTATGCCACTGTACTACAGACGTGGTTTTGGCACCCGTTCTTGGCAATTTCCCAGCGATTCTTGCTCAGAGAACTTGGAGTGACATTGTGAACCCAGAATGTAACCCTCAGTGATTCCTGCGGGAATTAAGAGCATAAGGGGGCTCTGCTGGATTAGGCCAGTGTCCCGTCTTGTCCAGCATCTTGTTCTTACAGGGGAAACCAGCAAGCAGGATGTGAACACAAGAGCAACTCTCCCCTCCTGTGGTTCCCAGCCACTGGCATTCAGAGGCGGTTGGAGGATGGATGGTGGCTAACAGATTGAGGTTGAATCCTGAAAAGACAGAAGGACTGTTTTGGGGGGACAGGAGGTGGGCGGGTGTGGAGGACGTTCTGGTCCTGAATGGGGTAACTGTGGCCCTGAAGGACCAGGTGTGCAGCCTGGGAGTCATTTTGGACTCACAGCTGTCCATGGAGGCGCAGGTCCAGGGTGGCTGTCTCCCAGCTCCACCTGGTATGCAGGGTGAGACCCTCCCTGCCCGCAGACTGTTGAGCCAGAGTGGAACATGCTCTGGTTAACTCCTGCATGGACTACTGCCACCGGTCCTGAAAGATCTTCATTGGCTCCCAGTACGTTTCCGAGCACAATTCAAAGTGTTGGTTTTGACCTTGAAAGCCCTAAACGGCCTCGGCCCAGTATACCTGAAGGAGCATCTCCACCCCCATCGTTCTACCTGGACACTGAGGTCCAGCGCCAAGGGCCTCCTGGCGGTTCCCTTGCTATGAGAAGCCAAGTTACAGGGAACCAGGCAAAGGACCTTCTCGGTAGTGGCACCCGCCCTGTGGAACGCCCTCCCAGCAGATGTCAAAGAGAAAAACAACTACCAGACTTTTAGACGACATCTGAAGGCAGCCCTGTTTAGGGAAGCTTTTAATGTTTGAGGCATTACTGTATTTTAATACAGTGGTACCTCGGGTTACATACGCTTCAGGTTACATACGCTTCAGGTTACAGACTCTGCTAACCCAGAAATAGTGCTTCAGGTTAAGAACTTTGCTTCAGGATAAGAACAGAAATCAGGCTCCGGCGGCGCGGCGGCAGCAGGAGGCCCCATTAGCTAAAGTGGTGCTTCAGGTTAAGAACAGTTTCAGGTTAAGAACGGACCTCCAGAACAAATTAAGTACTTAACATGAGGTACCACTGTATTGTGTTGGAAGCCGCCCAGAGTGGCTGGCGAAACCCAGCCAGATGGGCGGGGTATAAATAATAAATTATTATTATTATTATTATTATTATTATTATTATTATTATTATTCAGAAGCATTGTTGCCTCCTACTGTGGTGGCAGGGCAGGGCATTCATGGCTGGTAGACACTGATAGCCCTCCATGAATTTGTCTAATCCTCTTTTAAAACCACCCAGATTGATGACTATTACTGTCTCCTGTGGGAAGGAGTTCCATAGTTTAACTATGCCCTGCAGGACAAAGGACTTCCTTTTCTCCGTCCTGAATCTCCCGCTCCTCCTTTCTTTGGGAAAGGCTTGGCTTGCAGGGTGGGGATGCACACATGCAGAAGGGAAAGCCGGCCAAAGCAGACACCCCTTTCCTGGAAGAGGCCAGTTCCAGCTGCATCTCCCTCACAGCCCATCCCCTCCTCCTCCTCTTCCTCTTACTCCTCCTCCTCTTCCTTCCAGCCTCTTTGCTGCTCTCTGCTTTGCCTTCCCCTCCTGCCTCTCTCCCCGTTGCTCCATTTCAAAGAGGATGGAGCCCCCTGCAGGATCCGGGACCCAGAGGCTTCAGATATACTGTCACCCACTTTCCCTAAACACACACACACTATTGTGTTTGTTTGTTTGTTTGTTTGTTTGTTTGTTTGAATCTGTTTCTTACACTTTCTCATTTTCCCAACCTTATGTTCAGTCCTCCACAGAATGTGTGTTGTTTTTGCAAAGACCTTCTGACAATTCATCAAAAATCTAGTGTGCCTTTCTCCTAGCACACACATTTTTCATATAATTTGTATTAAGTTCTCCTATTTAAACATCTCATTACACAAATCTATAACAAAAAAGCATTGCTCAAACAGAGCATCGACTTCCTTCCCCACCTCTTTCTGACTTCCAAACATTTTTATTAAATTTTTGCTTTTCTATAACCACTTTTTTACCTTAAAACTTATTTTTTATATTAATTACCTCCTTACATGTAAATCAGCTCCTTATTTTCACATTACAAAGCATTTCAGTTTAAACCTACAAATGTTTTCACATTTGTTTTGCATTTGTATCCTATCTTTCCCCCCAAGAATCACAAGATGGCGTACTTAGTTCTATCCTCCTCATTTAATCTCCAAATTATGTATAGCAAATTGCTAGGGGGAAAATATGTGTACACTAATACAAAGTTTTCCAAGCCATTTCCCTGTAATATAATGCCTTTCTGTATGTTATTTTGACTAACAAGGCATACCTGTGCACACTTTACCCAAGTATATGCATATTTGTACACATCGCTTTGTACAGCCGTGCAATATTCAGAAAAGCACGATTTCTGAAGAGTGGCTATGTTTTGGATGAAAATTCAGCATCCTAGGGCGATTTTTGCCCAATATGCACCTTTTGCGTGTAATCTTACCTAATACACGTGCACAGCCAATTTCCCCCAATAAAATGCAATTTGCTGTGCCATTTTCACTAATGTATGCATTTTTGCATACACTACTTGACTGGAGAAGTTGTATTACAAAATTCAGAGAAGTGCAAAATTCAAAGGATTCCTGTGCTTTGGTTCATGCATTGCTTAAGAAATTAATGCTTCTGAACACCAGTTTCTGAAAACCACAGGAGGGGAGCAATGCTCTTGTACTCGGCTCTATTTATTAATTTTATTTTGTAACACTGATACACCGCTTGATTGTTATTTTAAAAAACACGTCAAAGATAAAATGAGAAAATCAAAGAAAAAATTACAACCGTGTTTTAAAACATACAAAAAATTAACATAGACCTCTGGATATAGGGTGGTATATAAATTCAATCAATTAATAAATATAATACTAAAACAGATTTAAATTCACCTTGACTTTCTAAGCATCTCTGTAAGCTTGTCTAAGTGGGACTATTTTTAGCAGGCACCGAAAAGTGCAGAGTGAAGGCACCTGCCTGCTATCAATAGGGAGTTCCAAAGTGTAGGTAAAAGGTAAAGGGACCCCTGACCATTAGGTCCAGTCATAAAAGACTCTGGGTTTGCAGTGCTCATCTTGCTTTACTGGCCGAGGGAGCTGGTGTACAGCTTCCTGGTCATGTGACCAGCATGACTAACCCGCTTCTGGCGAACCAGAGCAGCTCACGGAAACACCGTTTACCTTCCCACCAGAGCGGTACCTATTTATCTACTTGCACTGGTGTGCTTTCGAGCTGCTAGGTTGGCAGGAGCAGGGACTGAGGAACCGGAGCTCACCCCATTGCAGGGATTCAAACTGCCAGCCTTCTGATTGGCAAGCTCTAGGCTCTGTGGTTTAACCCACAGAGTGTCCCTTAAAGTGTAGGTGCCACCATGCAAAAATTTTGAGTTCCTGCTAATGTGAAACAGGTGTTATGTGGCGCCTGCAGTAGTGCCAGCTCTGCTGATCAAAGTGGTTAAGTGGGCACATGAGGAGGAGGCCTGGGCATTATCTGGTTTTCAACATCATGCTATATCACCAGCTCCTCACAGCTGGATCATCACCTTGTCGTGGTGAGTGGGCTTGCATGTTCCTATGACCCTTGTGAGCGAAGCCGTCAGGAATCTCGTACTCCCAGCAGGGTCACCCAAGGTGGTAAGGTCAAAGGGAAGGAGCTAGACAAAGAATGATCCAAGAAGTCCTCAATGGCAGAAGAGAAGGATGATAACAAGCGGTACAGTGGTACCTCAGGTTACATACGCTTCAGGTTACAGACGTTTCAGGTCACAGACTCCGCTAACCCAGAAATTTTACCTCGGGTTAAGAACTTTGCTTCAGGATGAGAACAGAAATCTTGTTCCGGCGGCGCGGCAGCAGCAGGAGGCCCCATTAGCTAAAGTGGTGCTTCAGGTTAAGAACAGTTTCAGGTTAAGAACGGACCTCCGGAACGGATTAAGTACTTAACCCGAGGTACCACTGTATGTTGCAACGGCTGTGAAGGCAGATGAAGGCTGCAGCAGAAAAGAATCTACCGGTTCGTCGTGACTATTCATGCCATTGGAACAGAGCCTTACTGCAAAGACTGTGTGTTGGTCAGCGCACACTGATCTACACACATAAAACAAATTCATGCACTTCCAAATTCATGTCTTCCAAAAACCCATCCCAAACCCCCAAAGTTTCCCCAGCCACTCTGGGCTGCTTCAAACAAAGATTAAAAATACATTAAAATGCCACACATTAAAAACTTCTCTGAACAAACACTATGGACAATATGGACAGATGCAAAATATAGATTATGAAATAATGTGCAGTTGAAAATGTTGACAATACGACCCATGGAGGGGAGGGCAAGAAGTCTGGAGATTCAGGGGGGGGAATTAAGTACGGATAGGTATTGTTACAACTTTACATTTCTAAAATCAAATAAAAATGATTTCATTCATACACACACACACACACACACACACACACACACACACACACACCTGACATCACTATATGTGTTTCAAACCGGTTTTGGATGATATATCAATATATTGCCCAGCCCTAACGAGGAGTAAGGCAATCTTGTAGGCAAACTGGTCCCCAGTTGATTCCACTGGCCTGATCCAATGTTCCTCACCCCACGAGAAACTTAACACTTTCTGTGGCAATCTACGTAGCTGGCCCAAACATCAAGGGAGGGAGCTGCCTTCCCCAGGAGAGACTTTCTGCTATTTTGCTACTGTTTTCCCCACCCCCGAACCACCCCCCAAGGAAAAGCTGTTATCTCCAGGTAAGGCTCTCTGTGTGTACATCAAGGTGCTAATGAGCCAAATGCAACCATCAAAACAAAAGGAGATCTTTCAGCCCCCCAAGGAGTGCAGCGCAAACAGCCTCACCTGAATTATCTCGACTCGGCTAACAAGGCTCAAAAATATTCCTCTTCAACTTCTCCTGCTGAGCTGGACATTCCTTCAAGTCAAGGAGAAAAGTGCCGTTTTTGTGTGTCTGACTCCCTCTTTGGCCGTGGCTATGAGGCCAGCCCACCCGTTAGTCAAAATGAGGCATTTGCTTCTTACCCATACTTTTAATGTTTAGTTTTTTTAATGTTTCTCTGTTGCATATATACCGTATTTTTCACCCTATAGGACGCACTTTTCCCCCTCCAAAAATGAAGGGGGAATCTGGGTGCGTCCTATGGGGCGAATGCAGGCTTTTGCTGAAGCTTGGAGAGCGAGAGGGGTCGGTGCGCACCGACCCCTCTCGCTCTCCAGGATTCAGGAACACATCCGCAGCCTAGGCAGCCCTACGGGAGGTCCGGCAGGGATGTCTAGGCTGCGGATAGCAGCCTGCTGCCCAGCGCGAGGGGCGCCCTGAAGCAGAGCGCCCCCCGCACCAGGCAGACATCTGCAGCGTGGGGAGCCTTGCAGGAGTTCCCCGCAAGGCTCCCCACGCTGTAGATAGCAGCCTGCCGCCCGGCGGGTGGAGCGCCCTGAAGCAGAGCGCCCCCCGCACAGACAGACATCCGCAGCATGGGGAGCCTTGCAGGAGTTCCACGCAGGGCTCCCCACGCTGCGGATAGCAGCCTGCCGCCCCGCAGGGGGGGCGCCCTGATGCAGAACACCCCTCGCGCGGGGCAGACATTGGCCAGCCCCACAAGCTCGGGGGACAGCAGGGAGGCGCAGCGCCGCCATCCTGCTGTTCCTTGACCTGGTTCTGTTTCGCCGACCTGCTTTTGGGGGGGAAATAAAGGGGGGGGAATTTCCTTTATTTCCCCCCAAAAAAACTAGGTGCGTCCTATGGGACGAAAAATACGGTATGTATATCGCTATTCGTTTTTGAAAAATTCAGCGCAGTTTGCAACAATTGTTGAAACAAAAAACCCCATGTAATCAAACAATGCTAAATGTTGAAATCAGAATTCAACTCACTATTGTGGGAAGGTGTTTTGTTAATCACCTGCATAAGCCTGATGGAATAGAAAGGGTTTCAGTAGGTGTTTTAATCCTTAGTTTGGCTAAGGATCTGAATATGTGAAATTATAAGACAATATGTTTAAAGTTAAGATGAAAAGAGATAAAGTTGTTAAGAGGATTAAATAAATTTTATGAGATATTGTTTTGGAAAACCGTTACAACAACAACAACAACAACAACAACAACAACAACAATAATAATAATAATAATTTATTTATACCCCGCCGATATGGCTGGGCCTCCCCAGCCACTCTGGGCGGCTTCCATAAAAACCAAAAATACAATAAAATATCACACGTTAAAAACTTCCCTGAACAGGGCTGCCTTAAGATGTCTACAATGATACATAATGAAATTCAGTCAAGGGCAGTTGAGGAAGTCATTTAACTATGATATTAATATTGGATCAAATTCAGTTATGATTTGTGTTTGTTTGTTTGTTTGTTTGTATGTATGTTTGTTTGTTTGTTTGTTTGTCAAAAAATGTGGAAAACTAATTTAAAAAATTGTGGAAAAATAAAAAATAAAATAAAAGCTGAAACAAGAAGCGCCGGCAGAATCTCTCTTGGCAGAGTATTCCACAATGCTGGACGGATGACCCTAAATGTTCCATTTCTTGTTGTTGAATGAGCCTTGCAAACTCAGGCAATGTCCAGCAATGGTCCATCAGATCATCCTTTTAAGCTGTGTGGTGCAGGGTTTAGAGTGTCGTACTAAGACCAGAGAGACCCGGGTTCGAATTCCGACTTGGCCATGAAGCTCACAGGGTGAGCTTGGGCCTGTCACTGCTTCTCAGCTGAACCTACCTCTCAGGGTTGTTGTGGGGATTAATTGAGGGGGGGGCACATACGCCACCATGAGCTCCTTGTTGAGATATAAATGCAGCAACTAAATAAATAAGTTGTTTTTGCATGTTTCGTTCGCCCCGGAAAAAATAGTGGCGGCAGCATGGACCCCATCCTGGGCTACCTCTTCCCAAATGCCTCACTCTGAAGAAGGACCCCGTTTCCATTCTCAGAGTGATGCGGAGAGGAGGAAGAGACAGAGAGAGGGCACTGCTGTTGCATTAGCAGCATTTAAACATGAAAAGCAATGGAAGGGGAGAGGAGAGGAGAGGGGTCTCCTCACTGCAGGGACACCATGTCTTGCATTGGGCACAAGTCAGAAAGGAGTGACAAACTTTTGCCTGTCTTTAAAAATGAATTGTCGTAGAATTGTAGAGTTGGAAGGGACCCAAAGGTAATTTAGTCCAACCCCCGGCTTCACCTTCTCCACTTGCCTCTATCCTCCCCACTCTGGGTCACTTCGTCCAACCATCACCACCTCCCTGACACGCACACACTTCTTCTTCTTCTTCTTCTTCTTCTTCTTCTTCTTCTTCTTCTTCTTCTTCTTCTTCTTCTTCCTCCTCCTCCTCCTCCTCCTCCTCCTCCTCTTCCTCTTCCTCTTCCTCTTCCTCTTGTGGTTGTTTTGCTTTCCCATGGAATATGGGTAAAATCCAGATTTTGTATTTCAACAGATCCACTTGAATGTGCATGATTTTACATGGAGTCCCACCAGATGTCAAAGAGAAAAGAAGAGTTTGGATTTGATATCCCGCCTTTCACTCCCCTTCAGGAGTCTCAAAGCGGCTCACATTCTCCTTTCCCTTCCTCCCGCACAACAAACACTCTGTGAAGTGAGTGGGGCTGAGAGACTTCAGAGAAGTGTGACTAGCCCAAGGTCACCCAGCAGCTGCATGTGGAGGAGCGGAGACGCGAACCCGGTTCCCCAGATTACGAGACTACTGCTCTTAACCACTGCAACACACTGGTGTAGTGTTACCTCTACAGTGTTACCTCGGGTTAAGAACTTAATCCGTTCTGGAGGTCCATTCTTAACCTGATACTGTTCTTAACCTGAAGCACCACTTTAGCTAATGGGGCCTCCTGCTGCCGCTGCGCATCCAGGATGGCCAGGCTGCCTCAAGTCATCAGAAAACAAAATTGTGTCTCAGGCCACCCGGTCTTCTCTGACCTCAACAAAGGCTGCAGCCTTTTCCATTACCTCTCCTGCTGTGTGCAGGTCTGTCTCCCGAATCTGCCAGCATTCAAAAACAGTGGAGGTGGGGGGGAGGATTTGCATTGCACCCCAAAAAATCTCCTCACCAGCCATTATGTTGAATATTCATCCGATATTCTCTGAATATTCAGAAGCACTCTAAATATTCACTGAAGATTTGATAGCTATATTTGGCACCCAGCAATTTTTTTCCATTCTGCATGGGATGTTTGGCATGTTGAGAGGGAACACGTCTCGATGGCGACAGAATTGAAGACCTGACAACTCTTGACTAGCGAAATCCATGGTTGTTATGGCTGGGAGGGTGCGCAGGGACAGAGGTTGGGTTGATGGCCACTAGGAGGCCACCATGATCTTAAGAAGAACCATGTTGGATCAGGTCAATGGTCTCTCTAGTGCCAGAGAGGTATCAATGTCTATCAGCCACAATGGCTATGTAGAACCTCCAGATCCAGAGGCAAGCTACCTCAGAACTGTAGGTGCAAAGGCTGGGGGAGAGCTCTTGTTTTCACACCCTGCTCAAGGATTTCTGATGGGCCACTTTGGGACACAGGAGGCAGGATTATTTAAATAGACCTTTGGGCTATAACAGCAGGGATCTTCCTCGTGTGCTCTATTTCCCCTTAGGTGGATTTGTAGCTGATTGACTGACCGAACCCAAGGAGTACTCATTAATGGTTCCTTGTCATCCTGGAAAGTGACGTGGTGTGCCACATGGTTCTGTCCTGGACCCATTGCTGTTCAACGCCTCTATAAATGTCTTGGATGAAGGAATGGAGGGGATGCTCATGCAATTTGCAGATGACACCAAACTGGGAGTGGTAGCTAGCGCTGCAGAAGACAGAACTGGGATTCAAGATGACCTGAACAGATTGGAGAACTGGGCCCAAACTAACAAAATGAATTTCAACAGGGGCAAATGTCAGGTCCTGCACTTAGGCAGGAAGAACAAGATGCACACATATAAGATGGGGCGCACCTGGCTTGCCAGTAGTACATGTGAAAAGGATCTAGGAATCTTAGAAGACCACAATTACCCTAAGTCAACAATGTGATGCAGCAACAAAAATGGGATGCAGGTGGCGTTGTGGTCTAAACCACTGAGCCTCTTGGGATTGTCGATCAGAAGGTTGGCGGTTCGAATCCCCACGACAGGTTGAGCTCTGGTTGCTCAGTCCCTGCTCCTGCCAACCTAGCAGTTCGAAAGCACATCAAAGTGCAGAATTGCTAGATCCCAATACTAAGATACTTTCAAGAATGTATAACTTGCTGTTAAAATGGAATACGCAGGATGAAACGGTTAAATCTGCTATGATTAAATGGGCACAGGATGTTGGTCATAACATCATGTTTGCTGACTGGGAACAGTTGTGGACCACAGGTATGAAATTTACGGCATGTAATGCCCTTAGAGAGAATATTATGAAAATGATCTATAGGTGGTACATGACACTAGTCAAGCTTGCAAAAATCTACAATTTGCCCGATAATAAATGCTGGAAATGTAAAGAAACTGAGGGTACATGCTTTCACCTTTGGTGGACGTGCCCAAGGATTAAGGCTTTCTGGGAAATGATATATAATGAATTGAAAAGGGTATTTAAATATACCTTCCTGAAGAAACCAGAGGCCTTTCTCCTGGGTATAGTCGGCCAATTGGTGTTAAAGAAAGATAGAACTTTATTTATGTATGCAACAGCAGCAGCAAGACTACTCATCGCGAAATATTGGAAGACACAGGAGCTACCCACACTGGAAGAATGGCAGATGAAAGTTATGGACTACATGGAATTGGCAGAGATGACTGGCAGAATTCGTGACCAGGGAGAAGAGTCGGTGGAGGAATATTGGAAGAAATTTAAAGACTACCTGCGGAAGCACTGTAAAATTAAGGAATGTTGAAATGATGTTTGATTGAAAATAAGTGGTATTGGTAAAAAGATGCCTAAGAAAATGTAAATAGGGATTGATAATTGGAAATTGATATTTATAATAGGTTAATATCTTGAGTAAGGATAAATGTTAGAGGGTAAGGATTTGCTGAATTTAATATCTGAACTGGAATACAAAATGGGAGGTGTGAGGAGGTCAAGAAACTAGTGAAGGAAATATAAGATTTGAAAATACCAATTTATTTTCTGTTTTGATTATTGGTTTTCTTCTTTGTTCTTATTCCTTCTTTTTTCTTTTTTCTTCTGTTAACTGTTTTCTATTGTGCATTCTTTATGTGTTTTGTTTTTGTAGTTTAAATTCTGGAATTTGCTTTTATTGTTTGTGAAACTTTAATAAATATTATTATATAAAAAAAAACAAAGTGCAGGTAGATAAATAGGTATCGCTCCGGCAGGAAGGTAAACGGCATTTCTGTGCGCTGCTCTGGTTTCCATCACGGTCTTCCATTGCACCAGAAGCAGTATACCGGTCATGCTGACCAGCTCCCTCAGCCTGAAAGCAAGATGAGCGCCACTACCCCTTAGTCACATTTGACTGGACTTAACCGTCCAGGGGTCCTTTACCTTTTTTTTTTTTTTACCATTTGCAGCAACAACAAAAAATGTTACTCTAGACTGCATCACCAGAATATAGTGTCCAGATCAAGGGAAGTAATAGTCCCACTCTATTCTGCCTTGGAATACTCTATTCTACACCTGGAATACTGTTTTCAGTTCTGGCCATTACAATTTAAGAAGGATGTTGACAAGCTGAAAGGTGTGCAGAGAAGGGAGACCAAGATGATCAAGGGTCTGGAAATCAAGTCTGATGAAAAACGGTGAGGGAACTGGGTATGTTTAGCCTGGAGAAGAGGAGACTGAGAGGAGATATGATAGCTATTTTCAAAAATCTAAAGGTGTATTACAGGAAGGATGAAGCAAGCTTGTTTTCTCCTGCTCCAGAGGCTGGGGCCCAAATCAGTGGATTCAAGCTACAAGGAAGGGGATCGTGAATAAACATCAGGAAGAACTTTCTGACAGCAGGAACTGTTTCGCAGTGGAATGGATTGCTTCAGTAGGGGGTGCTCTCCTTCCTTGGAGGTTTTTAAGCAGAGGTTGGATGGCTATCTGTCATGGATGCTTTAGTTGAGATTCCTGCCTTCCAACTCTACAATTCCATGAAATGTGAGGGGCCTGGAGGCCGCCAGTTGCCGACCCCCAGCCGATTGCAAGTGGCTGGCTCAGTTTCCTTCCAATCCCCCTCCAGCCTTAGGGATGAGGCTGGCCGAAGTCGAAACAGGTAAATAAAGTGGGGAGGTGGGCTGAGTGAGTGGGGAGGGGACAGGAGCACAGCATCTGGCTGCCTCTGGAAGGGAGCGCCTGACATTTCCAGCAAATGGGACGTGTCAGGTGCTCTCCCCGCCCGCTCCTCGTCGCTCGTTAAAAGCCAGACGAGCCGTGGCAGTAATTGCTTTAATTTATTTGCTTACGGCCCGGGCCATGTGGCACTCTGCGCCTTTATGGAGAACATATGGAGGACATTTATCACCATTTGGTGCAATGGGGCAGGCGAGGGAGAGACACCAGGCAGGGAGGGTGTGGAAGAGAGGAGCTAAAGACTTTTATTAACTCATCTGTAATGTTAAACTTTTCCAATCAAGCCCCTGCCGAGGCTTGAATGCAGCCCGCGGGGCCGTAAAGTCGGCAGGAGGAAATCTGCTGGCTCTACCGTTTGGGGATGGAACTGTCTCCCCAAATTAGGGTTGGTCCAGCACCTTGTGGAGTTTGAACTGCCACCTGTGCCGAAAAAAGGGGGGTAGTTGTTTGATAGATTGTCTCTCATGTCCCTCATGTCAAATGGATTCTCTATGATGGTGGGGGCCCCAGGGAGACCACCCTGGTTTGGAAGGAAGGGGAGAGAGGGGTCTACAGGGCTGTCCCATGGAAGATGGAGAAAGCTTGCTTCCTGCTGTTCCGGGGGTGGGACCCCAACCGACAGATTCAAACAGCAAGATTCCGACTAAACATTAGGAAGAGCTTTTCCACAGTTAAGAGCTGTTCGATGGCGGAATGGAAGAACTCAGAAGGTGGTGGTCATGTGAGAAAATGAAACAATTTTGGGATATGATTTATAACAAACTGAAAAAGTTATTTAAATCTACCTTCCCCCCAAAAAACCCACAACCCTTTTTGTTAGGCTTGATAGGTTAAAAAATAGGAAAAGTAGACCAGAGATTATTCATGCATGCCACAACTGCCGCTAGAAGCTTGGTAGCCCAAAAATGGAAGTCACGGGAATTACCAACATTGGTGGAGTGGCAGACAAAAATGGTAGAATATGCGGAATTAGAGGATTCGTAACCAAGAGGAAACAAAGTTCAGAAGAGAGTGGAGTAAATTTGTGGAATATATAAGTAATAATTGTAGAAGACTGTAGCAGGATTAAAATAAATCTTATGATGTGGATAGGATGTTATTAAGAAACTGCGGAAAGAAAAGTGGGAAATGAAAATGTGTTGAAGGGAGGGAGGGAAGTCAACGCTCAGCAGAGCAATGAAGAAACAAGTGGGTATAAAATTATGGAACTTTACTGTATTTGTTTTGTTTGTTTGATTTATGTTAAAGAAAACCCAATAAAAATGCATATTTTTTTTAAAGAAGGTGATGGGCTGTTCCTCATTGGAGGTTTTTAAGCAGAGGTTAGACACCAGGGATTCTTTAGCCGGGATTCCTGCATCACGGGGGATGGACTAGAGAGACCCCTTCCATCTCTACAACTCTATGATTCTATAGAGCATGTGCTTGTTTCACCCTCAGGTTGGCAGCGTGTGATGTGAAAGATGTCTGCTTGGGACCCTGAACTTTGGACGACCCACTGAACCCTGGATTCGGGGCAGGTTAAAGAAAGGACTTCACCCAGCATGAAGTTAAACTGTGGGGTCCACTCCCCAAAGTGGCAACCATGGCCACCAACTGTATACTGCCTGCCCCCTGGTGGTAAAGGTGAGTATCATAGTCCCATTCTGCTGTTCCAAGGGGAAGGGTCTTATTATCCCACCAGCAGAGCAGGTTCGATCCCGGTATGCGACAGCAACATATTCTTGCATTGCAGGGAGTTGGACTAGATGATGCTCAGGTCAAGATGGGGAAAGTGGGACCTGAATGAATAGTTCCTTCTTCATCCCATCTCATCTTTGGATGAAGGGCGGTAGATAAATCTAATAAATAAATAGACTTTATGTAGGCAGGGTTTTCCTCCCCGCTGTTGAAGAATTATAGAATCGTGGAATTGTAGAATTGGAAGGCAGCTCCAAGGAATCTCAGCTAAAGAATTCCTGATGGATGAGCATCAAACTGCATCAAAACCTCCAAAGAAGGAGAGTCCACAAGATTCTCCATTCCTGTTACCGTCATAAAGTTATTCCTAATGTTTAGTCTGGTCAATAGAAGGGGAAGAAATGGAGGCAGTGAGAGATTTTACTTTCTTGGGCTCCATGATCACTGCAGATGGTGACAGCAGTCACGAAATTAAAAGACGCCTGCTTCTTTGGAGAAAAGCAATGACAAACCTAGACAGCATCTTAAAAAGCAGAGACATCACCTTGCCAACAAAGGCCAGTATAGTTAAAGCTATGGTTTTCCCATTGGTGATGTATGGAAGTGAGAGCTGGACCACAAAGAAGGCTGATCGCTGAAGAATGGATGCTTTTGAATTATGGTGCTGGAGGAGACTCTTGAGAGTCCCATGGACTGCAAAAAGCTCAAACCTCTCCATTTTGAAGGAAATCAACCCTGAGTGCTCACTGGAAGGACAGATCCTGAAGCTGAGGCTCCAAGACTTTGGCCCCCTCATGAGAAGAGAAGACTCCCTGGAAAAGACCCTGATGGAGGGCACAAGGAGAAGGGGACGACAGAGGACAAGATGGTTGGACAGGGTTCTTGAAGCTACCAGCATGAGTTTGACCAAACTGCGGGAGGCAGTGGAAGACAGGAGTGCCTGGCGTGCTCTGGTCCAGGGGGTCACGAAGAGGAGGGCACGACTAAATGACTAAACAACAACAACATAAGAGAACAAGGGAGGCACTCAAAGGTGAGTTCCAGCACCTCTTTTTCTAGAAAAATAGCACTATTAATCCCCTTTATCGGGACATGAGATTTCTGTTGATGCAGCCTAGAACAGCATTAGCTGTTTTTGCTGTGGCATTAAAGGACTCTATTCTTTGAAAGCCCCCCCCCCCCCAATTTCCGAAATGGTGCAGATCAGATACAGGTTGCCCACGGGAGTGTGAACAGGCTACAATTCATTTCAGGAAGGTGGTTGTGTGAACTCTCCTTCCTCTCTCTCTCCAGCCCTCCTGGCTTGGCTCCCACTTCCCACCCCACCAGCACAAACCATCAAACCCTATAACATTATCTTTCCAACATCTGCTGTAAAAGATTAATAAATCAAAGCTGGAGACAGTTGACAACTTGGAGATTGCAACTCAACCCCCTTCCAGCTCCAGTCTTTTTATTCCTCCTCCCTGTCCCACCTTGTCCCTGGTGCGGAGGTGCAAGCTGGCATTTATTTCCACCCCCACCCCCCAGCTCTCCTCCTCCTCCTCCTCCTCCATCAACCCCCCTCCCCAATGCCCTTCCTGCCCCCTGCCCCCCTTGCTAATTAAGAGATTGCAACTTTTAAATGATTAAAAAGTCAGAGCTAATTCGGGGCTTGCGTGCTCATCACTTATTCAGGGGAACGAGCCGGCGTGTGCAGACGGAGCCTGCGCCTGAGATAAATTAATTTACTCCAATTAGCAGAGACTGTCAAGCTGCATCATTGTCTCCCTGGCAAACCTGCTTCACACAATCCGGAGAAAAGGGGAAAATAAAAAGGGAGGAATCTGGCAGGCTCAGGGAAGTGCTGGACTAGGACCCAGGCGACCGGGGTTCGAATTCTCACTCAGCCATGTTAGAATGATGTTGGATTGAAGTTAAGTGGTTTCTAGCTGTAATGGTACAAAAGAATATGGAAAAATTGGATTTTTAATAGGTAAAAATTTAATGTTACAATATATTAAGATTAAAGATCAGGATAATAAGGAGGGAAAGGAATTGCTGAACTAATAAATTGAACTAGAATACAAAAAAGGGAGGTATGAGGAGGTCCGGGAAACAAGTAACTGAAAGATAAGTGACGAAAAGATGGAAATATTTTTAACTGTTTTTTATTTTGTATTTTGTATTTTTTCTTTTTCATTATGTAATACTGTGAAAACTTTAATAAATATTTATTTTTTAAAAAAATGAATTCTCACTCAGCCATAAAGCTCACTGCCTCTCAGGCTAAGCTACCTTGCAGGATATTAAATGATGAGGGAGAGACTCGCATGTCACCTCGAACTGCTTGGAGGAGAAAGTGGGATATAAATGAAAGAAAGAAATTAACAAAGGAATGGGTGTAGTCTTGAGGAGTAACCTGGAATGTCACAGGGCAACTTTCTCTAACCTGGTGCCCCCTAGACATTTTGGACTAAATCACCCATCTGGGGTCATCAGAAAAAGGGAAGATTGAGAGGTTATATATGATAGGGACTTGTAAAAGGGTAAAAGGGTATTAGGAAATGAATTGGAATGAATTAGGGGAAAAAAACCCAAACACTGGGTTATTTGTGGGGCATAGGAATTCGTTCATTTCCCCCAAAAATATAATCCGGCCCCCACAAGGTCTGAGGGACAGTGGACCGGCCCCCTGCTGAAAAAGTTTGCTGACCCCTGGACTAGACCTTTACGATAGGAAATAACCAGTAAAAAAAAATTCGCAGTTATTATCATTCAGCCTGTTGCGCTTTGTGTATTGTGACAACTGTATTTGCGTAGCTAGGTATTGAACTTGTTTGGAGATATATGTTGGTGCTGTTTTAAGATGCTTCACTTTGCACAGCTGCATTGACAGATCTCCTTCCTCCAACAACTGTATGTTGCACATAGTTACCTAAGAACATCCGAAGAGCTCGCAGGATCAGGCCAGTGGAAAATTCAGTCCAGCATCCTGTTCTCACAGGGGCCAACCAGATGTTTGTGGGAAGTCTGCAAGCTGGACATGAACACCCCAGCGCTCTGCCCTCTTGCAATCCCCAGGAACGGATATTCAAATGCATATTGTCTGCAGTGCGCAAGCCACTATTATATTTTACTGCATAGCAGCAAAATATATTTTGGTGCACGCTCAAGTCTCCGCGCACTGAGAGGCTTGGGGGTGGGGTTTCCAAGGCAGACCCTGGATTGGCTTCTGTGGAATGACGTCCCTGACCCTGGGGGATCTTGTGACAGATGGTTAGGAACATAGGAAGCTGTCCATATAGCTCAGTGCTGCTTACACTGGCTGGCAGCGACTTTCCAGGATTTCAGCCAGGGTTCTCTCTCAACCTTACCTGGAAGTGGCAGGGATTGAACCTAGGACTTTTTGCTTGCAAAGCAGGCGATAAAAATAATAATTTTATTATTTATACCCCACAACCGTCTGTCTGGGTCGCCCCGGCCACTCTGGGAAGCTTCCAACACATATAAAAACACAATAAAGCACCAAACATTAAAAACCTCCTGGTGTTCTACCACTGAGCTTAGTGCTTATTTGCATGCACACACACATATATAGGCTGTCACCAGGTGGAGGTTTGCAGCATTGACAGAAATCGCTCCCCCATCAGATTTCTAGGGGTACCTGCAATGACATTCCACCCCCTTTCACAAAATAAGGCACATGCCCTACTTTTTCTGGTTGCTATAATTTTATTTGCTTGCCAGCTCTTTCCACTATTTTCTTCATGTACAATACTAATAAGTGCCAGAAAAAATAAGAGCAAAAGCATCGCCTATCTTTCCTGATTATTTTAAATCAAGTTATTTGCACACAAAATTTTGCTGGCAAAATGGCTTCGCTTGTTGGTATATATTTCTCCTCTTCACTTTCAAATAAGACAAGGTTGCCAACTGAAAGAGAGTTTGAGAGGGTCTATTTTTTACCATTTACTTCAACAGTGATCAGCCCAAGAAGATAACATGCTTGAACATCTCTCTCACCAGGTCACTATTTCAACTGAGCATTTGAAAAGAGGCAGTAACCACTCTGGGAATCTGGTAAAAAATCAAGTGATGTTGTTTGCTTAACAGGGACTGTTTGCTTAACAAGAAGAAAGTGGTTTGACTGTTTTAGCAACTCTCCTCTTTGGCAGACCCCAGTTTCACAATGATAAAACCACAAGGTTGGGAGGGATCCCTAGAGAACATTCAGTCCAACCCCACAATAATATACACAAAGATGTTGTTGTCGAGTGCTGCTCTCTGGGTAGCAATTTTTTAATTGCACAGGACTGTTATTGGGGTTTTACTGCATGCTTTCCCAAAACAGACATGGCAGCATGTGTTCAAGTTAAGGACAGAGGTTTACCTAGGGGTAGGAGAAACCAGACCCCACCAGGTGTGCAGGCCCAGGGAGGGTGCAAAAAATCACCCATCAGGCTATTGATTGGATGACAAATATGTGTGTGGTGATGCACTGCTGATGTCACAGCAAAATCAAACATGGGAGAAGCTCTGCAGACTTCTCACACTGTGGCACAAAGGTGTGCGATTTTTTTATTTTTATTTTTTGCCCTTCTTTCTCATTTTGCCTTCATTCCCACTTCAAGTACTTGCTTTGAGTAAATTGTAGTAATTTCTAATGCAGGTACTGCAGTAAAGTGGGGTTTTTTTCTGGGGTGGGCTCCTTGCCAAGGGCGCAAGGACCCTAGGTACACCTCTGGTTAAAGGTAAAGGGACCCCTGACAGTTAAGTCCATTCGCGAACAACTCTGGGGTTGTGGCACTTATCTCGCTTTACAGGACCCTTTAAACGAACCACAACATGCAGGGGAAAGAACTGAGCACCTGGATGCTCCAAAACCTGAAATATTGTTGCGTGCATCTTGGCCTCTCAGCAGTGAGAGGTTTTAGGCACATAGCACATAGCCTGGCATGGTTTTCTATGAATGGGGTTACTGGAGACCCATTTCTGTGAGTTTGGTTTTATTTATTTACTTATAATATGCAAGCAGAGCGTAAGATGGTTGTGTCAACACTCCAACATATCCTGTTCCACGGAAAACCCCAAGGTCTTAGATGTCTGAAAGAGAGCAAAATTGTTCTCTTACACACACACACACACACACACACTTTGATGAGTGGCACTGCCTCCAGCCCAAGGTTGGGGAAAGAGAGACATGATAGCCATCTTCAGATATCTGAAGGTCTGCCACATGGAGGATGGAGCAAGTTTGCTTTCTGCTGCTCCGGAGGTCAGGACTGAAACCAAAGGCTTCAAGTTACAAGGAACAAGGTGCCGACTCAACACCAGGAATAAATTTCTGTCAGGAAGGGCTGTTCGGCAAGCTCCCACAAGAAGTGGTGAACTCTATTTTACAGAAGGATTTTGAGCAGAGGTTGGATGGCCATCTGCCATGTATGAGCCAATTGAGTTTCCTGCATTGTAGGGGGTTGGACTAGATGACCTTCAGTGTCCCTTCCAACTCCTCAGTTCTTTGATTTCATGTCTCCAGCTGTTTTGTTCCCATGGCAAGGTACTGCCCAGACTTACATTACAAAAGGGAAACCTAACAGGTTTGTCCAGGGCTACCTATCTACCTATCTACCTATCATCTACCTATCATCTACCTATCATCTATCTATCTATCTATCTATCTATCTATCTATCTATCTATCTATCTATCTTTCTATCTATCATCTAGCTATAATCTATCTATCTATCTATCTATCTATCATCTATCTATTATCTATCTATCTATCTATCTGCCTATCTATCATCTATCTATCATCTAGATAGATGATCTATCTATCTATCTATCATCTGTCTGTCTGTCTGTCTGTCTGTCTGTCTGCCTATCTATCATCCATCATCTATCTATCTATCTATCTATCTATCTATCTATCTATCTATCTATCATCTATCTATCTATCTATCTATCTATCTATCTATCTATCTATCATCTATCTATCTTTACCACCCTATACCTGGAGGTCTCAGGGTGGTTCACAGAATATTGCAATCCAAAAGGAACAGCCCTTCTGTTCTGCAGACCCCAATCTTGCTTCTTCAGAATCACAGGGCTGGGAGGGGCACCCCCGAGGACATCCAGACCAATCACAACTGTGTGATTTTAGATGAAAGAGCTCGCTCCCGGAACCACCTCCACCTGCTCTGACAACATCGCACCTGCCTTCCCGGGGAACCTGATCCAAGCCATCGCCTTCCACACCTCTCCTTTGTCAAATCCATTTTTGTTGCTATGTCAAGTCCAGCTGCCCAGAGCTCTCCCCCAGGTGTTCAGAGAAGTCGAGAAGGCACCGTTTTGCATAATCAGGGGGTGAGGGCGATGCAACAGCCAACATTTCCCTCATGTAACCTAAGCCAGGTTTCCCCCGCCCTGCTCTGTTTGCAGAGAGACATCAGAAGCCAAAATCTGGCTTTTCCCTTCTGTTTTTGTTTTTCCCAGCCAAGACAGCGCACCTGCTTCCCACTGCCAGGAATTCCCCCTCGGGGAGCTGTGAGCCAGCCAAGGCTTTAGACAACCTGCTCAGCCCAAAGACTGCGCCACTGGGTGCATGGGGATGGCATGCGGCGCGCAATGCGCTCCCCTTTCTGCTGCTGCAATTCCATGCCCCCCGCATATGAATATTCTTCTCCCCACTTCCTCGACCCACTGGCAGGGCTCCAGCCACCCCACTCTCCCCCTTTCCCTTTCCTGCTGGTGGAATGTGCTCGCAAGGGGCTCCCCAGTGGACAGTTAGCCCTCCCATTCCGAGAGAACCTTCCAGCTGGCCGATTGATTGTGCCTGCACGTCCCTCACCCTGGGGCGCCTTCGCACAATGCTTCTAATTAGTCATTTCATGCCACACATGCTCCTGGTCTTGGGAACGCAAAAGCAGCAGGCAGTGGGCCTCTCCTCTTCTGTGCATGGCTCCCCTTCCCAAATATCAGGAAGCTGGTGCGAATCCAGCTGCCAGCCCACGCCAGCCAGCCAGGCAAATAAGATTTCCAAGGGGGCTTGCTTGCTTCTTTTTAATAATACTAATAATAATAAATTTTATTTATACCCCACCCTCGCCAGCCAAGGCCGGGCTCAGGGCAGCTAACAAGCAATAATAAAAACAAGTTGAATGAATACAACTTAAAAACACACCATTAAAATACACCATTAAAACATTGAAACATCACAGGAGGAGAAAGGAAAAAAGGGGGGGAGGGAATCAAATTGACTCCAAGCCAAAGGCCAGGCGGAAAGAAATCAGATCCTGCAGTAAATAAAATTTTACTTTATTATTATTATTTATGAACAGTAAAAGAAAGCGAGGGGATATTGTTAAGGACAGGGGTCGGCAAACTGAGGGCTGTGGGCCAAATCAGGCCCAATGGCCTTCAGGATCCGGCCTGCAGACTGTCCGTAGATTGGCGTGGGGATTCATTTCCCCCCTCCCTCCTCCTGGCAGTGCCTCCTCCCTCCCTCCTCCTGGCTTCTCCCTGCCCTGCCTAGAGAATGAAGGGGGCTGGGCTGAGCTGGCTGAGCTGGCTGAGCGCCATTTTAAGCAGCCCCTCTCCGGAGCCAGCCCTTTCGTGCCGCTCATCTTCCCTCCGCCGTTGCTGCCCTGGTCCTCCAGTGGTCCAGAGAGCGGAGCGGACGACCTCGCTCTGCCTACCCACAAGAAGCAGTGGTGGCAGCGGTGGTGGTGGCAGCCCCTAGAAGGCAAGTCCAGCAGCTCGGGCTGGAGCTGGGGGTTGGGGAGGAGGACTACTTGCCCCCCTCGCCTCTTCTTCCAGTCCCCCCCCCCCCAGTGCTGCTTCTCCGGCCCGCCACAAGGTCTGAGGGACAGTGGATCAGCCTGCGGCTAAGAAGATTTGCCGACCCCCTGGTTAAAGAGATAAGAAGAACCAGCCAAATCAGGCCCATGACCCATCTAGTCCAGTCTTCTCTTCTCACAACAGACAACCAGATGCTTGTGGGAAACCCGCGAGCAGGATTCGAACACAAGAGCATCTCTCCTGTGGTTTCCAACAACGGGTATTCAGTAGCATTGCTGCCTCTGGGTGCAGAGCAGAGCCATTGTGGCTAGTAGCCATCAATAGCCCTCTCCTCCATGAATTTGTCTAACCATCTTTTAAAGTCATCTAGAGGGGGAAAGGTTAATTATTATTATTATTATTATTATTATTATTATTATTATTATTATTATTATTATTTATTTATTTATACCCTGCCCATCTGGCTGGGTTTCCCCAGCCACTCTGGGCAGCTTTCAACAGAATATTAAAATACAATGGTCTGAAAGCTTCCCTAAACAGGGTTGCCTTCAGATGTCTTCTAAAAGTCTGGTAGTTGTTTTTCTTTTTGACATCTGGTGGGAGGGCGTTTCACAGAGCAGATGCCACTACCAAGAAGGCCCTCTGCCTGGATCCCTGTAACTTGGCTTCTCGCAGGGAGGGAACTGCCAGAAGGCCCTTGGAGCTGGACCTCAGTGTCCAGGCAGAACAATGGGGGTGGACCCCTGGACAGTTAAGTCCAGTCAAAGGTGACCATGGGGTGCAGCACTCATCTCGCTTTCAGGCTTTGTCCACAGACAGCTTTCCAAGTCATGTAGCCAGCATGGCTAAACCGCTTCTGGCACAATGGGACACTGTGATGAGTTCCAGAGCGCACGGAAACACCATTTACCTTCCCGCTGGAGTGGTACCTATTTATCTACTTGCACTCTTGTGCTTTCGAACTGCTAGGTTGGCAGGTGCTGGGACCGAGCAACAGGAGCTCACCCCGTCACGGGGGTTCGAACCGCCAACTTTCCGATTGGCAAGCCCGAGAGGCTCAGTGGTTTAGACCACAGCGCCACCTAGAACTTATGGGCAGCCAATAAAACTGAAAGTTGGAAGATTCGAGACAGATAAACTATGCAGCATGTAGTTAAATTATGGAGGTAGTAATGGCCACCAACCCAGAAGACTTTAAAAGAAGATTTGGCAAATGCATGGAGGAAGAAAAAGAGCTATCAATGGCTATCAGCCAGGACGGCTTGGCTCTGCCTCTGACTGTGGTAGCAGCACTTCTGAATACCCTTTGCTGGGGGCCACAGGATGGGAGAGATGCTCTCATGATCGAATTCTGCTTACAGGGTTCCCACAGATATCTGAGAAGAGGGCGCTGGACTAGATGAGTGCCATTGCCATTATTATCAGAGAACAAGGGAGGCCTTCATGGTGAGGTCCATCTCCTCTTTTTCTAGAAGAATGCCCCTGGTTAGAACATTAAAGGAGCCTGGTGGATGAAGCCAGTCGCCCACCTGGACCAGTGGCAAGATCTCCAGGTGGCCAGCCACATGCCTGTAGCAGTGGAAAAAAGACAGTCACGGAACCAAGAAATTACACAAAACAAAAGAATTACCGTGAAAATCCCTGAAACGAGAAGTAATTCGACTTGTAAAACTTGTCATTGAGGTTTTGATACCTTCTTTGTAAACTCAAGGAAGCGTTTCAGCCCTGCTCTTGAGTTTGTTTGATCTCACTTTAAATCATTTAAGGTTTAGATTTTCTTTATTTCCTTCTGAGGAAACTGATTTGTTCAGTGAAATGAGTTTTGTAGCCCGCATCTCGTTAAGTCTTTAATTCTAGGTTAACTTTTCCTTAATTTTTTTGATTTTTGTTATTTAATTCAATTCTATAGTCGATTACTTCTCGTTTCAGGGGTTTTCACGGTAATTCTTTTGTTTTGTGTACATGCCTGTAGCAAGCAGGATTCGAACACAAGAGCTTTCTCCCTTCTCCAGCACATGGCATTCAGAAGCGCTGCTGCCTGTGACCTTTCAGGCAAAGCATAGCCCTATGTCATGAGGCACAAAGAGTGTTGTGTGCGTGTTGCCCAGGCTCTCCCCACAGTGCGAGGCCCCACAACCTCCTTTTCAAACCCCGCGCAGGTCTATGCACAATCTTTCGCTCTAATACTTTTGCTGTGGCTCCTCGCCTCCTCTGCCCCAGCCCTTTGCCAAATGTTCCATGGCTTGTTTTCTTGTTCCCCGATCCTCCTTGGGGAAGCTTAAATTGGTCACCTGGGAGCGCAGCACGGCCTCCCCAGGGACATCCCTCCTGCCATTTCTGAAGTCATCCAAAACACCACTGGAGTCTGGAGGGTCCCAATTAGAGAGCGGTAACCGGATCAGACACAGAGTCTGGCAGGGGACACATTAGCCGGCTGCGTACCTCCTTCTCCTCCTCCTCCTCTTCTGCCAAATTCTTGTTGATGTGTCTTCCACCGCCTGCCTTGCCCCAGGGAGAGCCTACTTAGCTCAGGTCTGCAAAGTGGCACCATCCTGCCCCCTGGAAGCCACTCTGCCAAATAGCACCCACAGAAAACACCTTGCTTGACTCCTGGGCCAGAAGGAGAAACACAACGGGCTTATCCACATTAATATCTTGCCCGTCTTTTTCCAGGCACAGACAACACCTTAAATCTCAGTGTCGGAACGTTGGTTTAATCCCATTTATTCATTTTGCCCTGGAGTTTTTCCTGAGGAAACCCACTCTTTAAAGCTGAAGCTCCACAAGCGGCAATTCAGCTTTTCTGCAGATTGCCTTTTGCTCCGATTGATAATAATAATAATAATAATAATAATAATAATAATAATAATAATAATTTATTTGTACCCTGCCCATCTGGCTGGGTTTCCCCAGCCACTCTGGGCGGTTTCCACAGAGACCAAAAATACACTAAAATGTCACACATTAAAAACTTCCCTGAACAGGGCTGTCTTAAGATGTCTTCTGAATGTCAGGTAGTTGTTTATCGCTTTGACATCTGATGGGAGGGCGTTCCACAGGGAGGGTAGACAGCTGCCCTGGATACAGAATTAACCTGTGCCTCCATGGACAGCTGTGAGTCCAAAATGACTCCCAGACTGTGCACCTGGTCCTTCAGGGGCACAGTTACCCCATTCAGGACCAGGGAGTCCTCCACACCAGCCTGCCCCCTGTCCCCCAAAAACTTCTGTCTTGTCAGGATTCAACCTCAATCCATTGGCTGCCATCCATCCTCCAACCGCCTCCAGGCACTCACACAGGACCTTCACCACCTTCACTGGTTCTGATTTGAAAGAGAGGTAGAGCTGGGTATCATCTGCATATTGATGGACACCCAGTCCAAACCCCCTGATGATCTCTCCCAGCGGCTTCATATACATGTTAAAAAGCATGGGGGAGAGGACGGAACCCTGAGGCACCCCACAAGTGAGGGACCATGGGTCTGAACACTCATCCCACCACCACCACTTTCTGAACACGGCCCAGGAGGAAGGAGTGAAACCACTGTATAACAGTGCCCCCAGCTTTAGATTGAGCTTTAGAATCACAGCATTGAAGGGTTGGAAGGGACACCAAGAGTTAATTCTGTGTCCAGGACGGCTGTCTACAAGCTCCACCTGGTATGCAGGCTGAGACCCTCCCTGCCTGCAGACTGTCTGGCCAGAGTGGTGCATGTTCTGGTTATCTCCCACTTGGACTACTGCAATGCGCTCTACGTGGGGCTACCTTTGAAGGTGATCCGGAAACTGCAACTAATCCAGAATGCGGCAGCTAGACTGGTGACTGGGAGTGACCGCCAAGACCACATAACACCGGTCTTGAAAGACCTACATTGGCTCCCAGTACATTTCTGAGCACAATTCAAAGTGTTGGTGTTGACCTTTAAAGCCCTAAATGGCCTCGGTCCAGTAGACCTGAAGAAGCGTCTCCACCCCCATCGTTCTGCCCGGACACTGAGGTCCAGTGCCAAGGGCCTTCTGGCGGTTCCCTCATTGTGAGAAGCCAAGTTACAGGGAACCAGGCAGAGGGCCTTCTCGGTGGTGGCACCCACCCTGTGGAACGCCCTCCTACCAGATGTCAAAGAGATAAACAACTACCTGACATTTAGAAGACATCTGAAGGCAGCCCTGTTCAGGGAAGTTTTTAATGTGTGACATTAATGTACTTTTAATCTTTGTTGGAAGTCGCCCTGAGTGGCTGGGGAAATCCAGCCAGATGGGCGGGGTACAAATAAATTATTATTATTATTATTATTATTATTATTATTATTATTATGCGCTGCTCACAAAAACAGCGCAGGGCCTGGCTCACAATGCCCCTAAACTGCTGCGTTCCCCTCCCCCAGCCACCCTCTGGCAGCCAAGAAGGATGCAGCAGGCACATGCCAGCCCCCCAAGCGGCGCTGGGCTTGCAGGGCTCCTGAGCTGCCATCCTCCCAGCTGCCTTCTAGCTGGAGGACACCTACGAGGGACTCGGTGGCTTGGGTGCCCTTCAGGCCCAGTGCTGCCCGGTTCGGGGCCTGGATCATGCCAATCACTTCCCCCTCAGCCACCCTCAGTCGCTCTGCCTGAGCTCCCAGCCCCCAGGCCGCACGTATTCAAACTGTGCAACTCTCTCTCCTCATAGCTGTGGGGCTTTTTGGATCCAATCCCCAGCATTTCAGAGCTCGGAAGGCGATACATGAATCTCCCTTTGCCTCCTCAGCACCCTGCAAGCTGAACGGGAAAGGAGATCCATCGTGAGGTTATAACTTAGGACTGTTTTATTCGGAGAAGTTCGGCCAGGAGGGCCGTTTACCATGTGAGCTGGAAGATTTTGATGGAGACCGGCACTAGGATCCTCTTTGTGAAGAAGAAGATGAGGATGGGAGGGACCAGGGAGAGGACGAAGGCGAAGAGCGAGGGAAGCAGCCGCCCGAAGAAGGTGTCCAAGATGGGCCGAGTCGACCTGGCGAACAAGACGATGGAGGGGATCACATGGTCGTAGATGATGAAGAAGGGGAGGAGGAGGAAGAAGAGGAGGACGAAGCTTATGCGGAGAAGGAGGTCGCAGAAGAAGAGCGTGAAGATGATGGAGAGAAGCTTCCGGAAGCAGCGGAAGATGCCTCTCACGGTGATGCGGAGGGCCATGCTCTGCCAAAGGGTCTGCCTGGGAGCTCACTCAGCGTGGGCAGTTGGCTGTGGAGACTCTTCAGCTGTGGCACCGTCCCTGCGAGGGAGGAGAGAGAGGACTGGAGGATCATGGGAGCACGAAACATGGGTTGGAGGAAAGACAGTTGCCCACCCACTTCCCACCGTGTCTATGTTTTGCAGTGATATAACTGATTGGACGCCATCCTGAAATTCTAAACAAAATGAAGGGTAGGGACTCAGCTAGGTAAAGGTAAAGGTACCCCTGCCCGTACAAGCCAGTCGTGTCCGACTCTAGGGTTGTGCACCCATCTCGCTTAAGAGGCCAGGGGCCAGCGCTGTCCAGAGACACTTCCGGGTCACGTGGCCAGTGTGACGAAGCTGCTCTGGCGAGCCAGCACCAGCGCAGCACACGGAAACGCCATTTACCTTCCCGCTATAAAGCGGTACCTATTTATCTACTTGCACTTAAGGGTGCTTTTGAACTGCTAGGTGGGCAGGAGCTGGGACTGAAAGACGGGAGCTCACCACGCCGTGGGGATTCGAACCGCCAACCATGCGATCGGCAAGTCCTAGGCACTGAGGTTTTACCCACAGCGCCACCCGCGTCCCTCAGCTATACAGCTGCATATAAAACGTTTCAGGTGTGTTTTAAGTGCAATATGCAATGTGGCACTAGATGGTGATAGTGAGCCTTATGGGAAATTCAATATTATTGTTATTTTTAAAAGCATTTTCAGAACGGTTTTTATATGCGTGTAGATTCCACCTAGGATTTGAACATGCCTTGATTCTGGAATTCTCTGGATACTGAATCCTGTGGCCTGTATCAGTCTCTATACTTGTGCAATGACGTTACAGATTTCCAAACATTTGCAACCAATAAGCAGTGGAGCAGTGGTAAGTTCAGGAATGGAAGGTTCCTCTACTTTATAGCCACAGCCACATCCCCTTCTAAAATTATACGAGCTTCGAAGATCGTACCCATATCTCATAATTATACAATAATACAGTGAAAGCTCGCATTGCGAATGTGAGTTGTATGGGATGCACATTCGCAACCCACAGCGTTCACAACCCACAGTGGCGCATCGGCGCATATGTGGGTTGCGATTCGGCGCTTCTGCACATGCGCAAAGCGCAATCCCCAAAACCCGGAAGTAACCTGTTCCGGTACTTCCAGGTTTTGGCGGGTCCGTAACCCAAAAAAACGCAACCTTAAGCGTCTGTAACCCGAGGTATGACTGTAATAGAGACGCAACCATCTCTACAGATCTCCACATGTTACCTTTCAGCTAGAGCCACTATTTTCCATGCATGTACATGGACATACGATTTGGAGTGCTCCAATCTCGTTTTTCCTAATTGACTTGTATTTTCCTATACACAGCAGAACTTGAGCACCATTTTTCTTGTAATGGAAGCGCCTTGGGTTTTCAGTGTTCCTCAATCCTTGGCTTTGCAGCATACAGAAAAACAACTCAGTGTTCTTCCCAAACACTTTCTCCAGCGTGACCCTAGGAGCCAATCCTCAGTGGCCGACTCACCTCCTTTCACTCTGATTGGCTCCCATCAGAACAAGGGGTGAGAAGGCTTCCTCTCAGTGGCTAAAGAAAATCCCTTTTCTTGCTGAATGGGCGGCTCTAGAACCCTGGAATTAGGAACCCTGCGGTAGAAACAGGAGCGGGTCTTCACCCCCTATGACCCCAGATCACGACCAGTGGCGTCGCAACAGGGGGCGGTGGGCAGTGCGCCCCAGGTGCTATGTTTCGGGGGGTGACAAGAAGGCACGCCACGGGGGCTCGCGGATGCGCAAGCAGCCATCACGCCACTCCAGCCACATATGGAGGATCCTCCGTTCACGGCTGCATCCGCAAGCACAGGATCCCAACGCTGGCAGCAAACTGCTACATACAGCACATGTGCGGCATGGCATGCATGCGCTGTACAAATGACGATGCACATGCGCTGTACATAGCGGTCTGCTGGCGGCGGTGCTCCAGCACCCTCCTTTACTGCTACAGCTGCAAGCAGAGGATCCTAGCACCATCCATACGGCACTGGATCGCCGGTGCCGGCAAACCGCTATGTACAGCTCATGTGCAGCATCACTACATACAGCACATGCGTCATACATAGCAGCGCCGCATATGTACCCTATGTAGCGACACCCCGCCCCAGGTGTCATGACGCCTTTATTCGCCCCCTGATCACGACACCTCTTCCAATAAGTCCTTGGTTCATCACCACCACTGAAAAGCCATAAATCTCCAGTCCTTCATCGCCTCCCCTTTTCTTTCTGATCATTATTCATGGAATCATAGAATTGCAGATCTGGAAGGGACCCGGGGGTAATCCAGCCCAACCCCCTGCAATGCAGGAATCTCAACTGAAGCATCCATGATAGATGACCATCCAACCTCTGCTTAAAAGCCTATGAGGAAGGAGAGATTGTGTATCTCTGCTCAAGAACCTTCGAGGCAGGTGTGGGGAGACTCTGGCCAAACAGATGTTGCTGAACTACAACTCCCATCATCCCCAATGTGTTTAGAGTTGTAGTTTAGAGATGAGCTTAGCAACACCTGGAGGTGTGGGTCAGCTACCTCTGCAGGTGCCAAAGGTTCTCCACACCTGTCTCCCAGGCAGTAATTTAGCCAGATAGAGAAGATTGCCCAAACCAGGTAATAATAACAAGCACTGGGCAAGGCATCTCCTGCCTGATTCTTTGAGTCAAGCCAACTTTCTGAAAGGGCTCGTCCACCCAACGACCATTTGTTCCAATTCAGCGCTAAACCGCAGGGGAAAGTGGCCATTTGTCAGGAGTTCTTCAGCTGGGATTCCTGCACTGCAGGGGTTTGGACTAGATGGCTCCTGGGAGTACCTACAATGCTATGGCTAAAGGTTTTGACCTTTAAAGTCCTATGTGGCCTAGGACCCATGTACCTACGGGACCGCCTCTCCTGGTATGCCCCGTGGAGGACCTTAAGGTCCACAAATGACAACATTTTGGAGGTCCCAAGTCGCAAGGTGATTAGATTGGTTTCAACTAGGTCCAGGGCCTTTTCAGCACTGGCCCCGACTCGGTGGAACGCTCTGTCACAAGAGACTAGGGCCCTGCGGAACTTGACATCTTTCCGCAGGGCCTGCAAGATGGAGCTGTTCCGCCTGGCCTTTGGTTTAGACTCAGTCTGACCTTTATGTTTCCCTCCCCTTATGGTCTTGATTTATCGGCTACTTTAAAATGAGACTGCATTTTAAATTGCATTTTAACCTGTATTTTAAATTGGGGTTTCCCCCCCCCTCTCTTTTTCCCCTATTATGTTTTTACTGTGATTTTATTGGTGTTAGCCGCCCTGAGCCCAGCTCTGGCTGGGGAGGTCGGGGTATAAATAAAATTTATTATTATTATTGAAGTGAAGGACATGAGGCAGGAGTTGATAATGCAGGTGAGCTGCACGCAGGTGAGCTGCAAGCAAGCTGCCGGCCAGCTCTGTGGAGGCTCCTTTTATTGACACAATATACAAACCCAGGCAGATACATTTTGGGCTGTGACCTTTACACTTCCAATCCCGAGATCGTGGGGTGGTACAAAGCTATTTTGGCCCCTGTTTCCATCTGAGACAAAGGTCTCAGAGACAAAGGTTACAGACTACTGAGACTGCAAAAGGCTAGACAGAGGGCAAGATTTCAGACAGCTGTGGCTTTATCTGTGAGGGGGAGTTTGCCCCACACCCCAAGGTCACGCATGCACACAACTCAGGCTGCCTGTGGGCAGGGAGTGTGCTCCGCACCCAGCGATCATCCCTACAATTATTATTATTATTATTATTATTATTATTATTATTATTATTACTCTGTGAAGTCCCAGGACTCGGGGACCGGGGAGTGGCAACAATGCTAGAGAGCAAAAGGCAAACAGGTGAGAGGGATCCTTCCTGCTTCTAACCTGACTTGCCCGATGCAGTGAAGTGGACCCACCTTGTTCCTCGCACCATCTGCACCTTGCCTGCTGTCCCATTGGCCTGCCTGCCTGACCTCACGCCCGACCTCTGTCCGTCTTCCAAATGAGTGGAGCCCTCTCTCCTGCCATGGTTCCTCAACAGCCTTGGGCCCCTGCCAGGGCTGTGTGAGCATGGCACCTCTGTCACCCTGTCATGCTTCCTTCCGGTGATGTCACAAATGGGTGTGGTCTTATTGGAAGGCCCAGCTGACTCCAGGCTGGCAGGAAGTGAGGAAAGGGCACTGGGAGGCAAGTCCAGCAGCGTGGTGTCGCTGCCGTTTGAGATGGTCTGAAAGCCACTGGACGTGGGTGTTCAATGGTTTAGGCTTTGGTGGTAAGCATCATTTGGGTCGCCAGCCCTTCAGAGAGATGCCACCCAACCTGAGAAGATTCAAAGTCAGCATGGCTGCATTCTTGAGCCAACTGTGTGATTCTGAGGCGCAAAAGGCCAATACAGTTCCAAGTTGTCCCAACATGAGCATGGTTTCCTGGTGATTGTTGTAGGAAATCTGCTAATCCCTAATTCCTGATGCATTCAGCCTCTGTTTGTAAAGACCCCTAATGAAACAGAGAGTCCACTATGTTTTGAGGCAGCCGGTTGCACTGTTGAGCAACAGGCATTGTTGAATATCCATCCTACTGTTTTGGGGAAATTGCAGACAAACATAACTAAGTACGAGACTAGTTAGTGCATGAAGGGGTTAAGACCACGGAGTGAAATTCCTAGACACAGCTAGGTCAACCCCCTCTTCTCCAATGTACCGTAGGTGGAAGTGAAACCTTCTCTTCCCTCTATCTCCACAACATGCAACTGACCATGGAAGATGTGTCTAAGCAAGCTGCAAGCTCAGAGCATGTGTTTGAAGCTATGTTGCTGTATTTCCTATTCAAGAGTATTCTGCCTGTGTTCTCCTTGCTGCTGCTTGAATAAATGCATGAATCTGACCTTTGAATTTGTAAGTAAAGCGTCTAAACTTATTTAGCAGTGTGTAGTCTGTTCGCTGCAAGAGGAGAAGAGAGAGGAGGGTGCTTTGCAAGTGGGTTAAACAGGACAAAAGCTTTAGCAGCCTGCAACCTTCTGATCAGCAAGTCCTAGGCTCTGTGGTTTAACCCACAGCACCACCCGCATCCCTGGTTTTCACCTACCTGGTAGCAAATTGTCACAACTTTCTTGGTATTGGCGATTAGGCATTGGTATGGTTCTGTAGGTGGGAAAGGGGAGGTAGCACCATCACCTGCCCCGCATATTGAAGGGAAGCCCATTAATGGATTCAGAGGGCGTGGCCCTGTCTGAAGCCTGGGGAGGTGAGGGCCTAAGGCACGCCCCATAGCAGTGACCCTGGGGGAGTTCCTAGTTGATGTGCATCAGCAGGACTCCCCCTACTGGTGGTTAACCCTTCCCAGACTTCAAGCGGACGGGCTGAAGCCAGATATAGTTGGTTAGGACCAATGCCTAAGCCAATACCGCTCATCACCTGTAACCAATAAAGTTATGGCCTTATTTAGCCCATTAACCTTAATAATCATGTCATGTGTCATTATTTCCACTGGGGGGGGGCGGAACTCGCCACGCAAGCAGGAGCTCAGACCATGCGGCTGGTTCATGTTGCTTGTATTGAGCTGGATTCTCGGGACTGCTGTCCTCACCAGGCCAGCCGCAGCAGCCTGAAATAGCTGGGGAGCAGGAAGAGGTGCAGACAGCAGCCGGCGGTCAGCGGCAGCAGCAAGGCACCCAGGAAAATCAGAAGGGCCCCGAGCACTTCGTTGTAGAAGACTTCTGTGGCGGGAGCCAAGGCATCCATGAAGACCAGGGAAGCAGGGACCATGCGGTCGTGCAAGACGGCGAGTGGGATGGAGAGGGAGACGACAACGTGGAACATGATCTCCGCCAGGAAGATGCTGTAGACCAGCACGGCCAAGATGAGCAGGGTCTGCTCCAGGGCCCCCAGGATCTTGCTTGCGATGGAACGCAGGCCGAGGAAGGTCTTTGACCTCGGAGACAGAGGGGCCTTCTCCTCGGGTGACACATTCAGCCTAGAGGGGGCAGAAAAGGAGGCAAGAGAACGCGTGACCTCGTTTGCTCTTTGAGGGTATGTGATAAAGCAACAGCCGACAGGGAACAAAACAGAAGGAATGGATTGTGAATTACAGTGGCACCTTGGTCCACAAACTTAATCCGTCCTGGAAGTCCATTCCAAAACCAAAGCGTTCCAAAACCAAGGTGTGCTTTCCCATAGAAAGTAATGCAAAATGGATTAATCCGTCCCAGACTTCTAAAAACAACCCCTAAAACAGCAATTTAACATGGATTTTACTATCTGATGAGACCACTGATCCATAAAATGAAAGCAATAAGCAATGAGCGGCAGTCACACAATCAATCAATCGGTAGCTGAACTGGGTTCCACACAGTCACAAAAACCAACAAAAGAGAGCCGCAAAAACAAAAACGCAAAATAAATGGCAAAAACAGATAGACCTCAGTATAACACTCAAAAAGGACGTGTGACACTCAAACTGGAAGCAAAACACTCAAAATGGGAGCTCACCCCGTTGCAGGGATTCAAACCGCCAACCTTCTGATCAGCAAGCCCAAGAGGCTCAGTGGTTTAGACCACAGCACCACCCACGTCCCTAGGTTACCTTAGGACATCCCTATTTTCATTGGCGAAATGTTAGAGGGTCTGGAGTTATGTGACCCCCGAGCCAAGGAGATAAGTAACTATACAACCTTTAGAAGACATATGAATGCAGCCCTGTATAGGGAAGGTTTTTAATGTTTCATTTTAATATGTTTTTATATATGTTGGAAGCCGCCCAGAGTGGCTGGGGAAACCCAATCAGATGGGCGGGATATAAATAATACAATTGTTGTTGTTGCTGCTGCTGCTGTTGAATAGGACATCCCTATTTTCATCTGAGGAATGTTGGAGGGTATGTATAAACCAGAAGTGAGAAATCTCAGTCCTAGGGGGCTGAATTTAGCTCCCCAGGCTAAGCATTCCGGAATCCTGGTCTGGATCGAGGAACGGATCTCCCATAGACATTATGCAGCCCTCTCCAGCTGGCCCTCAAAGCTCTCCCAGGCCA
Source organism: Podarcis liolepis (assembly GCF_965112155.1). NCBI lineage: Eukaryota > Metazoa > Chordata > Lepidosauria > Squamata > Lacertidae > Podarcis > Podarcis liolepis. The sequence goes on from NC_139564.1 coordinate 3,869,307, forward strand.
CATTCATCACACAAAAAAGGTAAAGGACCCCTGGACGGTTAAGCCCAGTCAAAGGCGACTACGGAGTTGTGGCGCTCATCTCGCTTTAAGGCTGAGGGAGCTGGCATTTGTCCACAGACAGCTTTCCGGGTCATGTGGCCAACAGGACTAAACCGCTTCTGGCGCAAAGGGACACAGTGATGGAAGCCAGAGCACACAGGAACGCCGTTTACCTTCCTGCCACAGTGGTACCTATTTATCTACTTGCACTGGTGTGCTTTCAAACTGCTAGGTTTGCAGGAGCTGGGACAGAGGAACGGGAGCTCACCCTGTTGTGGGTATTCGAACCACTGAACGTTCTGATTGGCAAGCCCAAGAGAGGTATTTTGGCCTGGCTGCACTGTGTCCTTGGACTCTGAGCATGCCTCATGTTCACCTGTTTAGGTGATACAGGGATTGTACATAAACTAGGCTATTCTACTTTGTTGGCGTTCATCTGGCTCCAGTCATCTGTTGGAGTCTATGAGTCCTTGTGTTGGGATTTGCCCACTGAGAATCACCCTAAGAGCTCCACATACAGAGGCACCGCAGCAATCTCCTACTCACCGACTGCCTTCTGAACGAGCCATTTCTATCCCTGGGTGTTGTCCTCCCACACGCAGCCTGTCTTCATTCCTTCATCCAGATCTTTCCCCTCTCAGCTGGGCTCCAGCTCTTGCCAGCCAAACAGCTCTTGTGGCCTCTGCAAGGTCCATTATCCCGGTGGGACAAGCAAGCTGATGACCACATCACTTGGCGCTGATGTCATAAATTAGGTTGGGTAGCCCAGAGGCTGGCTAAAAGGGGCCAGGTGGTGGAAGCATCTCAGCTCCTTCACCCAGTTAGATCAAAGGCACAGGATCACAGGAAGCTGCCATATACAGAGTGAGACCCATTCACAGACCTTCTAAATGTCCCTGTTTCCAAATGTTCTACCACATTCCCTTGCTGGTGAAAGAATTGCACTGGTTCCCTGTTTGCTACCAGCAGGGGTACAAACTCCTGGGGGTCGAGCCCATTCTGAGATCCCCTTCATTTTGGGCTAGGGGGTGTTCCCCACCCCAAAATGGCTTTGGCCCAGTATACCTGAAGGAGTGTCTCCACCCCCATCGTTCAGCCCGGACACTGAGGTCCAGCTCCGAGGGCCTTCTGGCAGTTTCCTCACTGCAAGAAGTGAAGCTACAGGGAACCAGACAGAGGGCCTTATCGGTAGTGGTGCCCTCCTTGTAGAACACCCTCCCATCAGATGTCAAGGAAATAAACAACTATCTGACTTTTAGAAGACAGCTAAAGGCAGCCCTGTTTAGGGAAGCTTTTAATGTCTGATGTTTTATCCCATTATTATTATTATTATTATTATTATTATTATTATTATTATTATCATTAATTCTGTTAGAAGCCACCCAGATGGGCTGGGTGTAAATAATACATGGTGGTGGTGGTGGTATCCAAAAAGCACGGGTCAAATACATGTTGGAAGTGTAAAGAAAAATCATAGAATCATAGAATCATAGAATCATAGAGTTGGAAGAGACCACAAGGGCCATCGAGTCCAACCCCCTGACAAGCAGGAAACACCATCAGAGCACTCTTGACATATGGTTGTCAAGCCTCTGCTTAAAGACCTCCAAAGCAGGAGACTCCACCACACTCCTTGGCAGCAAATTCCACTGTCAAACAGCTCTTACTGTCAGGAAGTTCTTCCTAATGTTTAGGTGGAATCTTCTTTCTTGTAGTTTGGATCCATTGCTCCATGTCCGCTTCTCTGGAGCAGCAGAAAACAACCTTTCTCCCTCCTCTATGTGACATCCTTTTATATATTTGAACATGGCTATCATATCACCCCTTCAGCTCCTCTTCTCCAGGCTAAACATGCCCAGCTCCCTTAACCGTTCCTCATAAGGCATCGTTTCCAGGCCTTTGACCATTTTGGTTGCCCTCCTCTGGACACGTTCCAGTTTGTCAGTGTCCTTCTTGAACTGTGGTGCCCAGAACTGGACACAGTACTCCAGGTGAGGTCTGACCAGAGCAGAATACAGTGGCACTATTACTTCCCTTGATCTAGATGCTATACTCCTATTGATGCAGCCCAGAATTGCATTGGCTTTTTTAGCTGCCGCGTCACACTGTTGGCTCATGTCAAGTTTGTGGTCAACCAAGACTCCTAGATCCTTTTCACATGTACTGCTCTCAAGCCAGGTGTCACCCATCTTGTATTTGTGCCTCTCATTTTTTTTGAAGGGACTTTTTATCATATGTGGTGGGAATGTAGAGAAGTTAAAGGGGGGGGCGGAATGATATATAATGAATTGAAGAAAATGTTTAAAATGACATTTGTTTAAAAACCAGAAGCATTTTTGTTAGGGATTGTAGGACAAGACCTGCCAAGGAAAACACAGAATTTATTTATCTATGCAACAACAGCAGCAAGAGTCTTGATAGCACAAGGATGGAAGAATGAGGAAACCCCGGAAAAAGAACAGTGGCGAGAGAAATTTATGAACGACACAGAATTGGCTAAACTGACATACAAACTGTGAGATAAGGACAGCTGTGACTTTAAAGCAGAATGGGAACTTTTCACAAGTTACTTAAAAAGACAACAAAATGAATTGGACTCCTTGGCAGGTTTTGAATAAACATACACAAATTTGTTGATTGATAACACGGTAGACAGATAATGTAAAGATTTATACAATGTTACAGTATGCAGAGAATAATATGTGCTGAGAAATCAGAGAGAGGAGCTGACGGAAGTCTTTGGAGGAGGGGAGGGAGGGTGGGGGGGAAGGGGAGAAAATAATTAATATGATATGTTTTGATATGTTGTTATGTTGAAATTGCTAATAAAAACGCCGAGACCATATAACACTGGTCTTGAAAGACCTACATTGGCTCCCAGTACGTTTCCGAGCACAATTCAAAGTGTTGGTGCTGACCTTTAAAGCCCTAAACGGCCTCGGTCCAGTATACCTGAAGGAGCGTCTCCACCTCCATCGTTCTACCCGGACACTGAGGTCCAGCACCGAGGGCCTTCTGGCGGTTCCCTCACTGCGAGAAGCCAAGTTACAGGGAACCAGGCAGAGGGCCTTCTCGGTAGTGGCGCCCTCCCTGTGGAACGCCCTCCCACCAGATGTCAAAGAGAACAACAACTACCAGACTTTTAGAAGACATCTGAAGGCAGCCCTGTTTAGGGAAGCTTTTAATGTTTGATGTATCATAGTATTTTAATATTCTTTTGGAAGCCGCCCAGAGTGGCTGGGGAAACCCAGCCAGATGGGCGGGGTATAAATAATAAATTATTATTATTATTATTATTATTATTATTATTAGGGGGAGCACGGAGGTGAAGCAAGGAGCCGACTGGAGCACAGGTCTGGTGGCTGGCTCCTTCTCTGCCTTGGAGGGGAAAGAGAGTGCCAAGAGGTGGTAGTGAAGTCACCAGCCATTGAAGCCATGCAGCCGCCATGTTTGTGTCCGGATCTCAGGCCAACACGAGCAAGGCCAACAAGAACTAATGAGCCTCTGGCAGTTTTATGGTACGTTTATTTACAATTTACACGCAGAGAGCAGCACCAGGCAACCCACCGTTTGGTCACGAGTTGCTCACTCTGAATCTCCACCCCTGCTGCAACACGGAGAGTGCCAACACCCTGTCTTCCTCTCTTTTGCACTTTTGTTGTAATTTAACCCTTTCAGCCCTCCTAGAGCGAGGAGAGGGGCGGTGGACTTCTCCTCCACTCTCAAACGAGGAGTCCTCCACATGCTGCCTCCCTTCTGGTTGCATAGCAAGCCCCTCAAGGCTGTCTGTTTCCTCCCCTTCTGAGGCTGCTTGTCTGTCTGCGCCTGGGAACTCTGGAGAAAGCGGGGCCAAACTAACCCATTCTTGCTCTAACTGTGATTCTCTCATCTCCCATGTCAGACTCTTCCCCGGCATCTGATTCAACCACGTCTCTGAAACCTTGGCTCCACCCCGCTCCTCCCAACGTTATGTGTGCAACATTGCCATCCACCCACCCACCCATCGCCCTTGCAAGCTGGCACCTCTGGTTACCAGGATGAAATATACTCGAAGTCGAGAGTGGATTTCATGCTCTTTATTCAGCTCATGGAAGTTCCCCCAGAATGTCTGCTTTATATACATTATTTACACAATGGGCCCCACATGATTGGCTAATTCTGGGATTCACCTGTAGGCCAATCAGGTTGTGGATTCACTTCCACCTGGAGCTGGATTGGGTGGCTCCTGTGGACCAATCAGACTGCTGCCTTTTGGATCCTATTCAACTCAGTACATAACACAGGATAGGTCCAGTGTACTGATTTTAGTGCACAGTGGCACCTTTGTTCTCAAAACTTAATCCGTTCCGGAAGTCCGTTCCCAAACCAAAGCATTCTAAAACCAAGACGCGCTTTCCCATAGAAAGTAATGCAAAATGGATTAATCCATTCCAGACTTTTGAAAGCAACCCCTAAAACAGCAATTTAACATGAATTTTACTATCTGACAAGACCATGGATCCATAAAATGAAAGCAATAAGCAATGTACTGCAGTCATAACAACCAATCAATCAGTAGCTGAACTGGGTTTCATACAGTCACAAAAAAACAAAACATAAAAGAGCCACAAAAATACAGTCATACCTCATGTTGTGTTTGCTTCAGGTTGAGCATTTTCAGGTTGCGTCCCATGGCGACCCGGAAGTACTGTAAAGGGTTAATTCCGGGTTTCACCACTCACGCATGCGCAGACGCTCAAAATGGCATCACGCGCATGTGCAGAAGCGGCGAATCGCAACCCGCGCAGACACGGGTTGCGTTCTGCTCAGATTGCGAACGGGGCTCCAGAACGGATCCTGTTCGCAACCACAGGTACCACTGTAAAAATGCAAAATAAATAGCAAAAACAGACAGACCTCAGTGTAACACTCAAAACGGAAGTGTGGCACTCCAATAGGAAGCGTAACACCTAAAACAGACCACGTTCGGCTTCCGGAAAAAGTTTGCAAACCGGAACACTTACTTCTGATTTTGCATTGTTTGGGTTCCAAGTTGCTTGAGTACCAAGGCGTTTGAGAACCAATGTACCACTGTAAGCCATATGAAGCATGGAAGCTGAATACGTAAAATATCATCTCACCCCTAACATGCCCAAATTGAAGGTGAGAGCCTTCTGCTGATGCCACCTTATCAGGTGACCAGTCCCCTGCAATGTAGAGATTGCGCCTTTGGTGTCTTGGCACGAACCCTTTGGAACTCCTCTCCACTTGAATATCAGGCAGGCGGCATCACTGTTGCCGTTTCAGCACCGACTGAAGACCTTCCCCTCCAAAGAGCCATCATTAAAGCTGAGCTCTTTCCCGGGCTTCAGCTGTACTAGGCTAGCTTTCAAAATGCATTTATTGTTTTATCACCAGTTTGTCCTTTGGGAGGCTGGGTGAGGTTGTAAATGTAATAAATAAATGAAATATATATATAAATATCCGTATTATTACTGCCTTTGGGTCGTTCGTGTGATGTTGTGCATCGCAGAGTGGAAGAAACCAGCACTTCCATGCTTAACAGGGTCAGCAGTGATTCTTTTTTTCCACAAAAAAGATATGAAATAATAATAATAATTAATAATAATAATAATAATAATAATAATAATAATAATAATAATATCTTTATTGTCATTGCCCCCTCTCGGGGACAACGAAATTACTTGGCTGCTCCATCCACCCAGGTAGGGCACTCCACACAAAATCAAAACAACTATAAAAACACTAATTAAAACAATACAGTATAAAACAGCAAGGAAGATTAGATGACTTTCAAAGTCCAGGCTTCCCATTCAGGGCCGAGATCGCTCTGGGGAAGAAGCTGTTCTTAAGATGGCTCGTTCTTGTCTTCATCGTCCTGTATCTCCGTCCCGATGGCAAGAGCTCGAAGGGACAGTGACCAGGATGCGATGGATCTTTTACTATGTCCAGTGCCTTCCTATGGCACCTTGTGGCATAAATCTGCTCTAAGGTGGAGAGTGGGCAGCCAACAATGCTCTCTGCTGCCTTAACAACTCTGCACAACCCCAACCTGTCCCGGGTAGTACAGCTTCCATACCACACACATAAGCCATAAGTGAAAGAAAAATAGCAGCAAGCAATATATTTAAAATGTTATGGGCGTGGGACAGGGATTGTGCAACCCATACCATTGTGAGGCATGATCTACTTTTGGAAGTGCTCCCCTGACTCGGTTTTTGAAAAAGAAGATGCTTTCAATCAGCCAGGAGAAAGGTTGTCACTCAGGTAAGACATTCCACACCTGCTTTGAGTGAGGTGGTGCACAGGAATGGTGCCTTACAGACAGCGGTCCCCTGTTCTAAAGGAATCTTCTCGTTCAGGTGTGGGGTGCCTCTGGCCCTCCAGATATCCCTGAACGACAACTCCCATCAGCCCCAGGAAGCCAAGAACCAGGGATCATGGGAGCTGTAGTTCAGCGATATCCAGAAAACCAAAAGTTCTCCACAGGTGCTCCAGTGGAATGGTTGTCCACCCTGAAACAAGTTTGAAAACAATGTAGACCCACTGGCTTCCTGTTTCCGGTGGTGAGAAATGGCTGCCTCCCACACAATCGGACCTCAGCCGTGGCAGTAATTCAGGGTGAAAGAGGAGAGCGCAAAATATGGTCTGAAGCTCAACATCAAAAAAACGAAGATCATGGCCACTGGGCCCATCACCTCCTGGCAAATAGAAGGGGAAGAAATGGAGGCAGTGAGAGATTTTACTTTCTTGGGCTCCATGATCACTGCAGATGGTGACAGCAGCCACGAAATTAAAAGACGCCTGCTTCTTGGGAGAAAAGCAATGACAAACCTAGACAGCATCTTAAAAAGCAGAGCACTTGCTCTATAATTTATCTTAACACAATCTAACCTTAGATTTCCACTTTGACCCATTAACAATCTATTTTTACTTAATTCTTTATAACATTTCTGCTAAAGCCATATAAAATGTAGGCCACCTCTGAACTGGAGGGTCACACACACACACTCCAGACTTGCACCCCTCACCCCACTCTGCCTCAGGGAGAAGAAAGACAGCCAAGCCAAGCCCAGTCCTCCTTGGTGCTTTTATTCCCCGAAGATCTCACAAAACCGGGTCATGGACGTGGAACTGCTGTGACAAGATCTCGCTCATCCACTGCAGGCAGAAGAGGAGCAGCATGGCGGAGAGCAGGAACTGCAGGATGAGGAGAGCCGACGGGATGAGGGTGCTGAAGAGGACCTGGACGGCCGCAAACAGCAGGGCGGTGCAGAGCAAGGCAACGTAGGCCGTGAAGGCGCAGAGGCCCAGGAACAAGATGATGCTCAGGACCATCTTGACGCCGTTGAGGAAGGACCCCAGGAACCCGCTGCAGGCAGTGAGCGGTGCCACCGCTTTGCAGCCGGGAGTCAGCTGCACCGGCGACATCTCCGACGGCTGATGTTGCGAGGGATTCTGGCGAGCCATGGCGATCCCCCTGGGGAGGCACAAAATGTAAGTATTTGTACTGTATCGGTTAGAAGATGCATTCTGTAAATAATAAATTGTACATGGGGGGGTAGAGGAAAACCTCTGCAACAGCTGCAAAATCTTGTAACTTATGTGTTGCTACAAAGGAGTTTGGGAAGCAAGAAAACCCTCTCTTGGGCTCAAGGGAGAGAAATGCATTGCATTGGACTTGACATGCATAAATAAAACTGCTCGTTAATAGTTGGCACCCTGCAAGCAAAGAGTCTTGTGTGTGGAATCTACTTCATCGCTAAGGCTTCGAGGGTGAAGCCGCTGCATCTCTCTGCGTGACTTGGAAAAATAGCGAACACAAAACCCTGTTTTTTACATGTTCACTGAGCTGTTTCAAAGATACCAAGAGAGGAGGCAGGCAACTGGGAATCTCTTCTCCCCAGGTCTCCCTGACGGGACAGCATCTGCCTTCTGAGCCAGGGCAGGTAGAGACGGGAAAGAGTGTCTTTCTGGTGGTGGCACCCCATCTATGGAAATGAAAGGTTTGTATCCAGTTCAGCAGACCTTCCACAGGGATCATAAGAAGATGAGAACATAAGAGCATGTGGGAGCAGGCCTATCTAGTCCAGCGTCCTGTTCTCACAGTGGCTGACCAGATCCGAGCATGAGAGTCCTCTCCCCTCCTGTGGTTTCCAGAAACTGATGTCCAGAAGCATTTCTGCCTCCGATTGTGGAGACAGAGCATAGCCACCCTGGCTAGTAGCCACTGATAGCCACCAATTTGTCAAATCCTCTTTTGAAACCACCCAACTTGGTGGCCATCACTGCCTCCAGTGGCAAGGAGTTCCATAGTTTAACTTTGTGCCGCATGAATAAGTCCTTTCTTTTATCTGTCCCGAATCTTCCAGCATTCAACTTCTTTTTTAAATATATACATTTTTATTGATTTTTTAACATATCAGTTCCAACAGTCATGCAACGTATCTTCTCATCTTATACAATGTTTTAGACTTCCGTCAACACCTCTGATGATTTTCCGTTCTTTATCACTTATTCTGCATTTCTTAATTTCTATATTGCATTTAATTGTCCTTAACTAATAATTCTTTTCATAGCCTTTCTTGTAATATTTCAGATTATCCACCTTACAAAACTTCTTGCGGTCCTACTAGCGTAATCAGTTCGTCGCAATTACTTTTCAAATAGTTCATATATTTAAGTCCTCTAAGAATCTCTGATCCTGCAGGTTTCGAATCCTTCCTGTTAATTTATCTAATTCTGCATAGTCCATCAACTTCATCCTCCATTCTTCTTTCGTCGGTAGTTCTTCAACTTCTTTGGGGGTGTCTGTAAATCCTGTTGTTACGAGAGAGGGAGAAACCCTTTTCGCTATCCATGTATCATGTCTCTTCTGACTCACCTTTTCTATAAACGAAAAAGTTCCCAAAGCTACAACCTTTCCTCATATAGCAGAGTTGCTCCATCCCCTCGATCAGTTTAGCTGCCCTTTTCTGAACCTTTTCCCAACTCTACGATATCAGTTTTGAGGCGACGCAACCAGAATCCCAAATGCAACCACACCAGAGATTTGCATAACGGCATTATGATATTGGCAGTTCTGTTTTCAATTCTGTTCCTGAATGGTCCTAATTGCTTGTTTTGGCACCTTCTTTTAACAAGTTTAATCAATTTTATTGCATTTCTATTTCTTATGGAAGATTATTCTAGTGCTTTGGGGACTAAAAGCCCTCTTCGTCTCTGTCCCCCCGCCCTTGGCAATTTCGAAGGAGGGAGATCGTTTAAATCCGTGTCTCTCCAGATCTTGTTGGAAAGACTTCAGCTCCCATGAGCCTCAGGTCACATGGCCAGTGGTCAAGAATGATGGGAAATGTGGTCCAACAAAACAGGAAGGGCCATAGTTTCCTTGCTTTGCTTAGAATAAATTTAAAAATCTGCATGGTTGTGGGGGGTTTTTGGGGGGTCAGTCTGGAGGACATCCCGAGTCCCTCCTAGTTCTTGGGGTCTTGTGCCCTGAGAGGGTTGGAATCTGATGGAGGTTACTGCCCTCGTCAGTGAACTTAGCTGGCCACTTAAGTGTCCTCATCAGCATCCCAAAATAATGAGTCAGTTTGCAAGGGCTGCAGTTAAGTGATGATGCCCCCCTCCAAGACTCATTGGTGGGTCTTTCTTCCACTCCATCACCTAGCTGCTAGGTAAGGTCAGTGCTTTATTCCAGGGGGGAATGCAGGGGTACGCATACCAGTGAGAGTATGGAGAGCCAGTGTGCTGTAGTGGTTAAGAACGGTGGACTCATAATCTGGTGAACCGGGTTCGCGTCTCCGCTCCTCCACATGCAGCTGCTGGGTGACCTTGGGCTAGTCACACTTCTCTGAAGTCTCTCAGCCCCACTCACCTCACAGAGTGTTTGTTGTGGGGGAGGAAGGGAAAGGAGAATGTGAGCCGCTTTGAGACTCCTTCGGGTAGTGATAAAGCAGGATATCGAATCCAAACTCTTCTTCTAAACATTTTGTGAATCTTTGTACTTTTGTCCATTTACTGTATTTATTCTCCCCGATTTGAACTATAAAATGGTGGTTTTCTTGAGTCAAAATGAGAGTGTACCCCCTAAATGTTTTTTTTTAGTGGAGGGGGGGAACCACTGGGTAAAGTAAATGGTATAAGGCATGGGTAGGCATACTAAGGCCCGGGGGCCGGATCCGGCCCAATCGCCTTCTAAATCTGGCCCATGGACAGTCCGGGAATCAGCATGTTTCTACATGAGTAGAATGTGTCCTTTTATTTAAAATGCATCTCTGGGGCATAGGAATTCATTCATTATAATTTTTTTCAAAATATAGCCCGCCCCCCCACCAGGTCTGTGGGACAGTGGACCGGCCCCCTGCTGAAAAAGTTTGCTGACCCCTGGTATAAGGTAAATGACCCCTGGATGGTTAGGTCCAGTCAAAGGTGACTATGGGGTGCGGCGCTCATCTCATTTTTCAGGTCAAGGGAGCCAGCATTTGTCCACAGACAGCTTCCCGGGTCATGTGGCCAGCATGACTAAACCACCTCTGACACAATGGAACACCATGACGGAAACCAGAGCGCATGGAAATGCCATTTACCTTTCCGCCGTAGCAGTACCTTTTTATCTACTTTCACTGCTGTGCTTTCAAACTGCTAGGTTGGCAGAAGCTGGGACAAAGCAATGGGAGCTCACCCCATTGCATGGATTCGAATTGCCGTCCTTCTGACTCTCCTATCTGCTAGGTAAGAGAACTTTGACCAGTGTGGTGATCTTCCATCTATGTATAGCTCTTGGCACCTATCTGTCTCGGGAGACAATGGAGTGTACCTCTGGGGGTAAAGCCAAACCATTGGAGAGTTACAGCCCCTGCTGTGGCTGTAGAAACTGATATGGGAGATACATTTGTTGTTGTTGTTGTTGTTGTTTTATTATTAATGTTGCAATACATATATGAAACCTTTACATAGTGATACATATACATTATATTCGTAAATTCACATTTTCACATTTCATTATGTACCAACATTTATCCATTTCTTATTTCTTGCCCTGTGTCTTCCCCGCACCTGTACGTGACTTCCTTGTTATTATTTTGTAACTTTATTACTGAGATTGTATTTTTGTATCTTAATAATTAAACATTCATTCTTATATATCTGCTTAGCTTAACTTAACTTCGTGAAATCAGTCTATACATGTCAATAAATTCTTGTTGGAGCATCTTTTGGTCATGTATTCTTCTACACATTTCCATTCCTGTTTGAGATTTTGATTAGATTGCATTCTAATTGTTGCTGTCATTTTTGCTAATTCAATCATTTCAAAAAAAATTATGTTGCCTATCTTTCAATGTTCGTACTTCTTCTGATTTCCATTTTTTTGCAATCAATAACCTTGCGGCAGCTATTGCATATGAAAAGATTCTGGGAGAGACATGTTTTGTTGCAGCTGGGGCAGATGGAGGCGTCCGGTTGTGCTGCTGCAGATGTACTATGCTGTTTCTTCTCTCTGCGCTCCTCCCAGAGGTCATTCCACCTCTGGTCACCTGACTGGTCACCGCAGGGACTGTGGTTGTCTGCAAGGGATTCCCTCATGGCATGGTTAACACTGCCAGCCTTCATGCCACCTTCGCAGAAACCGTTGTAATGCAGAATTGGTCTGCCAACCAGCCTGGTGCGTGAAGAAAGCTCCCATAGAGACTGTCCTTGTGGATATGTGTGAATAAAGCCATACACCACAATCTTCGTCATTCCAAGGAAACAGAACCCTGAGTAAATGCCTGGAACCCATGGAGTCTCTCATCTCTTGGATATTAGGGTGGCAGAAAACAGTCTCATTTAGTTGACATCTTCTAGCACTCCTAAGCAGTGAATCTGGTGCTTTCTCTTGTCAGTTTTTTAAACGGGCCCTGAAGACTTCTCTGCTCCAAGCTGCTTTTAATTAATGTTTTAATGCTCTGCGCTTAAAACTGCTGCTATTTTAAAGTCGTGTTTTGATAACTGCTGGATTTAATATACGCGGTATTGGCACTGTTTTAAACTACTGCCAGGATATTATATTACCTGGGAATAAGGGTGTCTCTGGACTGGCGCTGTTCTGTAGGAGGGGTTCAAGTATGTAGGGGAAATTTAGGTTTACCCAATTAAAGTGAGTTAAAGCACCGGATCTTTTCCAGCTCATGGGACTCAGCTACATAAGTAAAGAAATAATGTTTTAAATGTGTCATAATACTGTGACACCAGATGGCGCCGTGGAGTCCCATCTTCCGCCAACTTGATTTCCCATAATGAAGTTTACAATGCGTTTTCCTGAAACGTTTTTTTTTATGTGTCTAGATCCAGCCATGGTTCTAGAACCTAACCTTACCCAACCCGCCCAAAAGCCGTCATATTTTCTATGGTTGCCAAGGGCTCCTAGTAATGATGGCTAGATGCCGTCCCTAATTTTGAAGGAAATCGGTCTCTGAACACCAGGTGCTGGGGACCGCAGGTGGGAGAACATTATAGCTTGTAATGCCTTGAAAGAGAACATGATGAAAATGATGTATAGATGGTATAGTACACCTGTGAAATTAGCTGGAATGTATAAGACAAATAGTAAGTGTAGGAAATGTAAAGAAAAGGAAGGAACATTTTACCATATGTGGTGGGAATATAAGAAAGTAAAAAAAACTTCTGGGAAATGATATATAATGAGATGAAAAAAATGTTGAAGTATACATTTTTTTAAAAACCAGAAGCTTTTTTACTTGGTATTATAGGTGAGGATATTAATAGGCAAGATGTTAAATTGTTTTTGTATGCAACAACAGCGGCAAGCATATTGAAATTCCGACGAAAGAAGAATGGCAGACGAAATTAATGGACTACGCAGAATTAGCTAAAATGACAGGAAGGATTCGAAACCTGCGGGACCAGAGTTTCACAGAAGATTGATGGAATTGGCAGAAATGACGGGCAGAATCCGAGACCAGGGAGAAGAGTTAGTGAAAGAAGACTGGAATAAATTTAAAGACTACTTACAGAAACATTGTAAAATTAATGAATGTTAGAAGGATGTTGGATAGAAACTAAGCGGTTTCCAGCTGTAATGCTTTAAGAGATATGAGGGGGGGGGGAAGGTTTTACAAATGGGTAAAAGTTTAATGGTAAGGATTTGCTGAACTAACAAATCGAACTGGAATACAAAGAAGGGAGGTATGAGGAGGTCCGAGGAAATAAGTGTATGGAAGTTATGTTATTGAAAATTAATGTGTGTTTTTAACTGTTTTTTATTTTGTATGTTTATTTTTCTTTTTTTGTTATATCTTAACAACTTTAAAAAAACAGTTTCACAGAAGATTGGAAGAAATATACGAACTATTTGAAGAGCAACTGTAACCAACAAATTACACTAGTAGGACTACAAGAAGCTTTGTAAGGAGAAACGTATGAAGTATTGCAAATTAGAGAATGAATAGTGATATCAGTTATGACTTAAATGTAATAGTGGAAGTGAGAAATGTATATTTAGTGATTAGATTGGAAAATTTTCAGGTGAGATTGATGGAAGTCAAAAAATTGTATAAGATGTTAAAATATGTTCAATTATTGTTGAAAATGATTTGTTGAAAACTAATGAAAATTTATATACAAAAATGAAAAAAAAGAATTGTAGAAGAGTTGGAAGGGACCCTGAGGGTCATCTAGTCCAACCCCCTGCAATGCAAGGATCTCAGCTAGATTGTAGGTGGCAGATGGCCAGCCAAACTCTTCTTAAGAACCTCCAACGAGGGAGAGTCTACAACCTCCTAAGGGAGTCCATTCCATTGCTGAACAGCTCATACTGATTGATTTGGCGCACTCCCTACTTGTGGACTTCCTAGAGGCAGCTGGTTGACCATCATGGGAACAGGATGCTAAACTAGGTAGACCATAAGGGAAGTAGCACCCATATGAAGAAAGGTTGCAGCATTTCAGACTTTTTAGTCTGTGAAAAAGGCAAATTCCATGCTACGGATCCTTAGGAAAAGCACTGAAAACAAAAACTGCCAGGATCATAATGTGCTGGGCCCGGGGGTAAACCCGAGCAACGCGGTCCAAGTCCAGTCCCGAATCCAAGGGTTCCGCGAAGAGTCAGTCCAACAGGGTCAAGGCAGGAAACCAGGCTGGGTCAGGCACAGAGTCTCAGGCAGGTTCTAGCAAACAGCAATGTTGCTCCCACAACCTGGGGTGGGGTCTGACAGCCTTTTATCTCTGTCGGGGTAACAGCCAGTCCTGATCCCCCCAGCGACTCACCTCCCTGTTTTGCCCGAAGGCGAGCACTCCTCCTGTGAGTATTCAGGTCTCTCCTTCTCTCAGACCTTAATCTCTGCAGCTCGGGAGACGTCGGTGGGTTACTAGACCCAGGGGCCACCTCAGCCTCTCCTGACCCAACTGGTAGTGGAGCAACTGTACGTGATGGCCCAGCTGGAGGCAACGAGGTCATCCCCGCATTTGGAGCCAGGGCAGGCTCAGGCCCCTGACTCGGCCCAGCTGGTGCTTGTTGCAGGGGAACCTGTGCAGACTGGGGCTCTTCAGGACCAGGCCCCAGGCTTGGTTCAGATGCCGCCTGAGGCAAAGGATCCGGTGTGGACTGAGACTCCTCTGGTTCTGAGTCCGAGCCCCAGTCCCAGGCCATCACACATAACGCCATTGTGCAAATCTACCACATGACTACATTTGCAGTACTGTGCACAAGTTATGGCCACCTCACCTCTGAAAGGACATTGCAGAGTTGGAGAAGGTTCGGAAAAGAGTGAGGGGATGGAGAGACTCCCTGATGAAGAAAGGTTGCAACGTTTGGGACTTTTTAGAATGGAGAAAAGGAGATTTAAGAGGCAACGTGATAGAAGTTTATAAAATTCTGCGTGGCACGGAGGGAGCAGACTGAGAAAGGTTTTCCTCCCCCCTTCATGACACTAGAACTCACTGCCCGAGGCAGCAGTACTTCTGAGCACCAGTTGCTGGAAACTACAGGAGGGGAGAAGGCTCTTAGGCTCCAATCCTGCTTGCAAATTTCCCAGAAGAGGCATCCGGTTGGCCATTGTGAGAAGAGGCTGTTGGCCGGATCAAACAGCTGGACTCTTCTTATGTTCTCCCACTGAGACTTCATGACTACTCAAAGAGAAATGAGGTGTTTGAAAGATGGAGAAATGTGTCAGAGTTTGGCACCTTCCACCTATGCACCCATAACACACTTTACGACACATCCAGACACACACATGTACATGCATGCTTTACAGGGAATCAGCAGGACTCCCCATGTGGATTTGCCCTGACTTGTTAATAACAGCAAGAACGACTAATTTTAGACACCGGGATCCCAAGTTAGGGTTTATCCACACTGCTCTTTACAGGCATAAAGGTAAAGGCAAAGGGACCCCTGATCATTAGGTCCAGTCGTGACCGACTCTGGGGTTGCGGCGCTCATCTCGTTTTATTGGCCGAGGGAGCCAGTGTACAGCTTCCAGGTCATGTGGCCAGCATGACTAAGCTGCTTCTGGCGAACCAGAGCAGCGCATGGAAACGCCGTTTACCTTCCCGTTGGAGTGGTACCTATTTATCTACTTGCATTTTGAAGTGCTTTCAAACTGCTAGGTTGGCAGGAGCAGGGACCGAGCAACGGGAGCTCACCCCGTCGCGGGGATTCGAACAGCCGACCTTCCGATCGGCAAGTCCTAGGCTCTGTGGTTTAGACCACAGTGCCGTGCCACCCATGCCCCCTTTACAGGCATAGTCTATGCTTTAAAGCCCTGTGTGCAAGTGCCCTTTATTTTTTTGCTCTGTAGCATTCTCCATGAAAGTCTGCTCTTTAAAGCTCAATCAGAGCAAATGGCAATCCAGAGAAAATTCAAACTGACATTTGCTCTGATTGAGCACTAAATACCAGTTGTTGGACACTAAAGGAGGGTGCTCTTTCACTCGTGTGTTGCTTGCAGGCTTCCCATTGGGGCATCTGGTGAGAACAGGATGCTGGGATGAATGGACCTTGCCCCTTCATAATACCAGGAGTAAAAATGAGCAATGGGATCCATGGTATGATCTTCAGGCTCCCATGGCAGGAATGCCCCAACTTACCTCCCTTCTAGGCTGAGCTCAGCATTAGATGTTACCCCCAGGCCCGTCCTCGTGTCTGAATTATTGACCCGTTCATTGGGCAGAGATGTCTCCCACACCACATCCCGGCCTAATGGGAGTGGCTGCCCTGGGGAGGGCACTCTGTTTCTTGACTGCTGATGTCACAAACCCAGCTGGCTGGGTAATGGCAGCCCTGCAAGCCCTCAACTTTTGGCTGGGGACTGGTGGCCACCCTGGAGAAGACTTCCTGTTAGGGAAGCTGGACCCCGCTCTCTCATTCAGATTTTTCCTCCGTTGACCAGGTTCTGAGCTTCCCAGAGTTTCAGATGGGGGACGTCTCCAGCCCCACCTGAAGATGCCAAATATTGAACCTAATGCCCTACGACCCTCCTCCAGAAAAGTACAATGGAAAAAGCAGTAGAGGTCAACCTTCAGAAAGTCATCATGGGGTGACTACTGGAATAGAATCTCCCACAGAGGTCTTCCATCATACAGCCAACTAGACCCTAATGTGGCTAGCCTAGCGGTCCAGATGGGAACTGGGAACTGTCTCCATGGGTATGTCTCTCTTGTGGTCCATGGGGTGGTGGCAGTGGTTAGGATCTCATTCAGCTCTGGCCAGAAAACTCAGCCAAGATTCTGAGTGGGAAGGGGTTTGGGGGGGGCGGGGAGCCACCCCAAAAAACCCAATACTAATCTGCTCCTGAATCATCATGACTAATTTTAGTAATGGTAAAAAAAAAATACCAACTCAGATTTGTTGGGCAAAGGGGTGCAACGCTAAACCAACAAAGGACCAGAGAAAGCTGTCTTCAGGGCTCATTCAGACGTGCTTTTTGCTGTGTTTCTAGGCACAGATCATAGAATTGTAGATTTGGGAGGGATCATAAGGGTCATCTATACCAACCCCCTGCAATGCAGGAATTTTTTTCCCAACATAGGTCTCAAATCCAGGACCCTGAAATGAAGGCGTCTTGGGCTCTGTGCTTTAAAGCTCCCTGTCCAAGCACTTCTTCTTTTTTTCTTTTTTGCCCCAGAGCATGAAGACCTGCTCTTTACTGCTAAATCGGAACAAACGGCAATCCATGGGAAACCCAAGTGATTGATTAGTTCCAATTCAACATTATAGAGCAGGTTTACCTGGCAAAATCCCTTTTCACCCTGAGCTGTTTGGCGTTTTAGCAGCCCCAGCTTTTGTCTCTGCTAAATATCTTCCACCCACCCACAGTGGAGATGTCCCTGCCTGATGCGAATTGCTAGGGTCTTCCTAGCTGTCAACGGAGTTAAAACCCAAGACTTAACGCTAGAAGAACACCATGCAGGGGGAGGCATGTTTATTGCAGTGTTTAGGGGCAAATAGAAAGCTCCCACATTGTCTTGTTTTGCAACAGGGCTGTTTCCAAGCCCTGCTGATTTCACAACCCTAAGGAAAAGCCCACGTTCTTGGTCTCCTCCAGCACCTTTTCCTGCACCCACGAGGAGATCGTGGAGAGCAGCAAGGCAAGGGCACCAGAGATGAATAAGTAGACGATGTGGCGCCCTAGGTCGGAGGTGATGCGCAGCACATCAAGGAGCGGGGCAGCCAAGGGGCCGAGGAACTGGGTGGAGGCGATTAGCTCAGAATGGAACCGGTCGGTCATCAAGAAGTAGTAAGTGGTTGAGAGCACTATCACAAAGGTGGCCACGCACATGGCTGGGGTCTTCCGCTAGGCTCTTCCTCTGCTAGGCAGCACCATGGTCCACAGGGCTGGGGGGGGTGCATTCCCTGGAAATGAATGGGGAAGAGGAACCATGGGTGAACTGGACGGAGGCAGCTTTCCCTAGCCTGGTATCCTCTGGATCAGCGGTTCTCAACCTGTGGGCCCCCAGATGTTGTTGGACTACAACTCCCATCACCCCTAGCTAGCAAGGCCAGAGCTCAGGGATGATGGGAGTTGTAGTCCAACAATATCTGGGGACCCACAGGTTGAGAACCGCTGCTCTGGATTGTTTTGGACTACAGCTCCCATCAACCCCTGCCAGCTGGCCATGCTTTGGACTACAGCACCCATCAGCCCCACACCGGCACAGCCATGTGCTGGACTACAACTTCCATGAGACCTGGCCAGGACAGCCATATAGAACCACAGAATACAATTGGCCCAAGGGCCATCTAGTCCAACTCCTGCAACGCAGGAAAGTTTTAGACTACAACTTCCATGAGTCCTGGCTAGCACAGCCATGTTTTAGACTACAACTCCCACAAGCCCCCTGCCAGCATAGCTCTTCTCAGGCTGAAAGCCTCAGGCTGATTGATTTAGTCAATCAAAGTGTGCACCCATAGTTTGGTTTTTTTGGGGGGGGGGTTGCTTTTAATTTTTTATTGAATTTACTTGATAAGATAACATACAGTCATACCTCGGGTTGAAGTAGCTTTGGGAAGAATATTTTTGGGTTGCGCTCCGTGGCGACCCGGAAGTAACGGACATGTTACTTCTGGGTTTCGCCGCTCACGCATGCACAGACGCTCAAAATGACATCATGTGCATGTGCGGAAGCAGCTAAACATGACCCGCACACACGCAGACGTGCAGTCGCATTGTTACATTTGCATCAGGATGCGAACAGGGCTCCGGAATGGATCCCGTTCGCATCCAGAGGTACCACTATAATTATATATGGTCTTTTGGGGGGATTACAAAACAGTGTCAATTCAAAATACAATTCACCATACACTCCTACTGTTATGTACTGAGTTGAATAGGATCCAAACTGCAGCAGTCTGATTGGTCCTAGAACAATAGGATCCAAAATGCAGCAGTCTGATTGGTCCTAGAACAATAGGATTCAGAATGCAGCAGTCTGATTGGTCCTAGAACAATGCAGCAGTATGACTGATTGGCAGGAGCCACCCAATCATGCTCCAGATAGAAGTGAATCCACAACCTGATTGGCTTACAGTAGAATTCCGGAATTAGCCAATCATGTGCAGCCCATTGTGTAAATAATGTATATAAAGCAGATACTTTGAGGGGACTTTCATTCATTCCTCCTCACCACTATGAGCTGAATAAAGAGCATGAAATCACTTTGCGACTCTGAGTATATTTCACCTACATATATACACATGAGACTTCCCACCCCCAATGCTTTTACCTTTTCTACTTTCCTGTTGTACAAAACTTAACATTATACTAATTATACTATCTTAAAGTTCCTTACTAAATTTTAGAACCTTTTCATTCATGTAAACAGAAATCATTCATGTGCTGTCAAAGAAGCCACACGACTGTTACCGTATTTTCCGCTCTACGCACCGGACCATAGGAAGGGGAGAACAGGGAAAAAATTCTCCCCTCTCTGCTCAGCGCCCCTTCAGCGAAGCGGCAGGAGAAACGGAGCCCCTTCAATTTCTCCTCCCGCTTTGCTGAAGGGGCGCTGTGCACCTCTCCCTCTCTGCTGAAGCCGGGAGAGTCTTGCTCTCCCGGCTTCAGCAAAAGGAACCCGAAGCCTTCGGAGCGCAGTGCGAGTTCCCACTGCACTCCAAAGGCTTCAGGCGGCTATCCCTGAAGCCTGGAAAACCCCTCTCACACTCCAGGCTTCAGTGAAAGCAACGCAAAGCCTCCGGAGCACAGAGGGAGCGCTCCCTCTGCGCTTCGGAGGCTTCGTGTTGCTATCGCTGAAGCCAAGGAGCCTGCATTTGCTCCATAGGACGCACACACATTTCCCCTTAATTTTTGGAGGGGGGAAAGTGCGTCCTATGGAGTGAAAAATATGGTATATTTTTTTTAAAGTAGTTCTTGAACATGTCCCATTTTTGAATAAATTTTTGGTTAACATTACCTCTCAGCCTGTTTGTCATTTGAGCCAATTCAGCAAATTCTACCAATTTGTTCAGCCATTCTGTTTTTGAAGGAACCCCCTCACCCTTCCAGTTTTGTTGCACCCCTAGTTTGGACTTGGAGGTCCAACTTGCAATTGCACAAGATTTTCAAAAGAATGAATGGCAGGCATAGCATAGGGAGGCAAAGAGATGGTTTTCTATAGGACTACGTCTTGGGATGGGGTGGTTTTCATCAAAGTTGTAGTAGAAAGAAATGCATAAGATTCTCTCCTCTCTCACCCACCAGTCCTGATGAAAATCACCCCTCCCCACATTGGCATGTTAGTCGACATGATTGCAGGTGGAAATCCCATTTCATCTCCCATTCCTCCCAGAGCTCATTCGCAGCCAAGTCGCGTAAGTATTTCTTCCACAAGGGTGGGCTTTTCCTTCACACACACCCCCTCACTTAGCTGCTGCCAGGTAGGAGAAGAATAGCCAGGTGTGGTGTGTGACAGCTGAGCTGGTTGGAAGCTGGATACACAGAGACCTCCTTGCTCTGTGCTGGATCCACAGCTGTGACTAATGGAGAAGCAAGATCTGTGTTTAATAATAATAATAATAATAATTTATTTATACCCTGCCAATCTGGTTGGGTTTCCCCAGCCACTCTGGGCGGCTTCCAACTGAATATTAAAAAGCAATGCAGCACCAGACATTAAAAACTTCCCTAAACAGGGCTGCCTTCAGATGTCATCTAAAAGCCTGGTAGTTGTTGTTCTCTTTGACATCTGGTGAGAGGGCGGGTGCCACCACCGAGAAGGCTCTCCCACCAGATGTGCTCAGAAACGTACTGGGAGCCAATGTAGGTCTTTCAAGACCGGTGTTATGTGGTCTCGGCGGCCGCTCCTAGTCACGAGTCTAGCTGCCGCATTCTGGATTAGTTGTAGTTTCTGGGTCACCTTCAAAGGTAGCCCCACACAGAGCGCATTGCAGTAGTCCAAGCGGGAGATAACCAGAGCATGCACCACTCTGGCGAGGCAGTCCGCAGGCAGATAGGATATCAGCCTGCGTACCAGATGGAGCTGGTAAACAGCTGCCCTGGACACAGAATTGACCTGCGCCTCCATGGGCTGCTGTGAGTCCAAAATGGCTCCCAGGCTGCGCACCTGGTCCTTCAGGGGCACAGTTGCCCCATTCAGGACCAGAGAGTCCTCCACACCTGCCCACCTCCTGTTCCCCAAAAACAGTACTTCTGTCTTGTCAGGATTCAACCTCAATCTGTTAGCCACCATCCATCCTCCAACCGCCTCCAGACACTCACACAGGACCTTCACCAGCTTCACTGGTTCTGATTTGAAAGAGAGGTAGAGCTGGGTATCATCCGCATATTGATGGACACCCAGCCCAAAGCCCCTGATGATCTCTCCCAGCAGCTGCATGTAGATATTAAAAATCATGGGGGAGAGGACGGAACCCTGAGGCACCCCATAAGTGAGAGCCCAGGGGTCTGAACACTCATCCCCCACCACCACTTTCTGAACACGGTCCAGGAGGAAGGAGCAGAACCACTGTATGACAGTGCCTCCAGCTCCCAGCCCCTCAAGACGGTCCAGAAGGATGTTATGGTCAATGGTATCAAACACCGTTGAGAGATCCAGCAGAACTAGGAAACAGCTCTCACCTTTGTCCCTAGCCCGCCGGAGATCATCGACCAGCGCGACCAAGGCAGTTTCAGTCCCATGTTAGAGCCTCTCCATCTTACGCCCAGGTTGTCTGTACGTGAAAATAAAACCATGTATCCTAAATCTACCACTGTCTCCGCTGACCTTCATTCCAAGGAAACAGAACCCTGAGTAACTGCTGGAACCCCGGAAGTTGCTCACCTTTCAGAGATTAGGTAGGCATGCAACAATCCACATCCTTGGGCGGAAGCCGCAGTGTGCTACTTGGCAGCTCTGCTGACTTTCCCGGTGCCAGATTCCCACCCAGAAGGCTGTCCTCTGACCTCCAGGCTCCAAACCTCTTAGCCTGCAGTCTGCAGCTAACCTGTGGCCCCGAGAGAGCTCCAGGAGTCCAGCGGCTGCAGCATCTTGGTCAAGGCACCATTGCTTGGCGGGAGACCCTGGACCGCACCTGCCCCGGGAGCTCCCATTGTGAAGCAGAGGACAAAGCCGCCACCCACCTGTGAGGTCATCAAACAGGCAACCAATTGGAAGCTAAGAGTCACTCTAAGCAGAGAGCCTGGGTCCTGCAGGTGCCTCTGGGAAGCTCAGAACATGAGCGCAAATGCTTCTGTGCTGCTAGGAGCAGGTGCAATAGGAACAGACCTTAGTGGCACATACACAGCAGAAGGAGGACATTCGGTCTTGAGAACACGACAAGAGCCTGCAGGATCAGGCCAATGGCCCATCTAGTCCAGCATCCTGTTCTCACAATGGACAATTCTTTTTTTAAAAAAAAGCTTTTTATTTGTGTTTCATTTAATACAAACAAACAAAATACAGTAAAATTCAACAATTGTTTACCCACATTCTTTCCCCACACTCTGCTGAGCATTGACTTCCTTCCCTCCCTTCAACAGGTTTTCTTATGTCAGTTACTTTTCCACCGTTTCTTGTTGTATCCAGTCCTATCTACATCGTAAGATTTATTTCAGTCCTGCCAGAGTCTTCAAATTTCTACAGTTATTATTTATGTACTCCATAAATTTACTCCGGTCTTTTTGGAATTTTGCTTCCTCCTGATTTTGGATTCTACAGGTCAGTTTTGCTAGTTCCGCATAATCAACCATCTTCATCTGCCACTCCTCTATTGTTGGTAACTCTGGTACTTTCCATTTTTGAGCTAACAAAGTTCCTCACAGTGGACAATTCAATGCTTCTTCATGGAGGAGAGGGCTATTGATGGCTACCTACAAATGCAACCCAAAAGAACCCACAAGCAAACAAAGAGCAGGCAATATCCCCACCCCCAAAAAGGTGACTAGTGCTATAGTTCTAGAAAAAGAGGCGCCAGAACTCACCAGCAACACCTCTCTTGTTCTCTTATAATGGCAATGGCGCCCACCTGAGAGGCGCCAGAACTGAGTTCCGGCTGAGAAGAAGGCCTGCCCTCAGTCAATAAAACAAACCGAAGAACACCATTTTTAAAAATTAGAAGCAGGCCTTGCAGGTGCCTGAGGGCACTGTGTTGCTCATAGGCACCACATTAGGGGTCAGGTATGGGACGCGGGTGGAGCTGTGGGTTAAACCACAGAGCCTAGGACTTCCAATCAGAAGGTTGGTGGTTCAAATCCCTGCAACGGGGTGAGCTCCCGTTGCTCGGTCCCTGCTCCTGCCCACCTAGCAGTTCGAAAGCACAGCAAAGTGCAAGTACATAAATAGGTACCACTCCGGCGGGAAGATAAACGGCGTTTCTGTGCGCTGCTCTGGTTTGCCAGAAGCGGCTTAGTCATGCTGGCCACATGACCCGGAAGCTGTACGCCGGCTCCCTTGGCCAGTAAAGCGAGATAAGCACTGCAACCCCAGAGTCGGTCATGACTGGACCTAATGGTCAGGGGTCCCTTTACCTTTATCTTACTGGGCAAGATGAACAGAGGAATATAGAAACTGTCATGGACTGGCTGAATGCAGAGGAGCAGTGGGAGGCACCAGCTGAGGAACCCCCGAGGGAAGAAGGCTCAGAACCTGGAGGTTGGTGGTGGGACGATCAGAGGTCAGAGGGAGAAGATTGGGGTGAGGAGGCATCGGAAGCTGAGGAGGTAACAGGGCTTAGTGAGCTGGGAGAGTCTGTGGCAGAGAGCAGCCCAGACTCAGAGGCAGAAAATAAAGCAGGCCAGGAGAGGAGGGGGCCAAGAGGCAGAGATGGTGCAGAGTCACGGGTGTCACCCCCTCCTGCCGAGAAAAGCTCCCCTCTCCGCTTGTCCCCCAGGACCAGAAGAGGGCTGAAACAGGAAGAGCAGGGGTAGGGTGCACACAGGCGCAGTCTCTGAATGCTTGGGGAAAGCTCTGGAGAAGAGGAGACCTAGGCGGCTGTTGGCAGGCGAGGACTTTCAGGTTCGTGGGACAAGACCTGCTGGGGATGAACGGCTGCGCTCATTAGGCCTGACACTCAACCAAGTCTGCAGAGATCCTGTTTTTTGCTAATGGTACCTTGGGTTAAGAACTTAATTCATTCTGGAGGTCCGTTCTTAACCTGAAACTGTTCTTAAACTGAAGCACCACTTTAGCTAATGGGGCCTCCTGCTGCTGCCGCCACGTGATTTCTGTTCTCATCCTGAAGCAAAGTTCTTAACCCAAGGTATTATTTCTGGGTTAGCGGAGTCTGTAACCTGAAGCGTCTGTAACCTGAAGCATCTGTAACCCGAGGTACCCCTGTAAAGAGTTAACTTAGGGTTACCAGATGTCCCCAGATTTGCAAATCTGTCCCCAGGAAACATGGCAGTGGCAGCCTCAGCAGCCCGGAGCCAGCCTGGTAGCCCAATTGGCTCTGGCTGGCTTCAGGAGCTGCTCACTCCCGCCGCCACTGCCAAAGGGGAACCAGGGACATCCGGTGGTACAGATCTCCTGCCCCCTTCCCTTTTTGTTTTGACAGATTGGGGAAGGCTCGGGAGTCACTGGCAGGCAGGTGCTGCCCAGGGGGGGGTGCAAGGCACATGGTTTCTCTGCCAGGCAAGGTGCAAAGCCTTTCTTTCACACCCTGTGAAACATAAATGCGCAGAGTTTTTTAAAAACTGGGCAATAGCCACCCACCCATGACTCCTGAGCCTCCACTGATCAGTTAAAACAAAGGAGGAAGGGGGCAGGAGATTGGGGGAGGCTCAGGCGTCACAGACGGGCAGTGCCCAGTTTTTTATAAACTCTGCGCATTTCTGTTTCACAGGGTGTGAAAGAAGGGCTTTGCACCTTTATACAAAATGCATGTGTGCTTGGGCCCAGGGTCTTTTGCCTCACCATCCGCACTACAGTGGTACCTCAGGTTACAGGTGCTTCAGGTTACCGACTCCGCTAACCCAGAAATAATACCTCGGGTTAAGAACTTTAGGATGAGAACAGAAATTGTGCAGCAGCGGCACAGCAGCAGCAGGAGGCCCCATTAGCTAAAGCGGTGCTTTAGATTAAGAACAGTTTCAGGTTAAGAACGGACCTCCGGAACGAATTAAGTTCTTAACCCAAGGTACCACTATACTGACTCCCTGTTGCTACTCAGTTAAAAAAAAAAAAGGTGTCCCTAGATTCATTGGAAAAAATCTGGTAACTGTAAGTTAACGCCAACTTTGAACAGTGTGATTTACTGCCAGAGGGCTCTTAGACAGTTCCAGACAGGAAAATTCACTCAAGGGGGGCATGGTGAAGGACTGGCAAGAGGGTGTGACCTTTGGAGAGTCCCATGGGCCAGGTGCAAAGGTTTTGGGGGGGGGCTCATCTGTCCCATCCCCTCCATGGATCACTGCCTTGCTGTGGCGAAGGGGCTTGAATAACTCAGAGAAGCTATGAGCTATGCCATGCAGGGCCACCCAAGATGGACAGGTCATAGTGGAGAGTTTAGACCAAGCGTGATCCACCTGGAGCAGGAACCGGCAAGCCACTCCAGTATCCCTGCCAAGAAAACTCCATGGACAAAGACAACAGTTTGACCAAACTGCAGGAGGCAGTGGAAGACAGGAGTGCCTGGCGTGCTCTGGTCCAGGGGGTCATGAAGAGTCGGACACGACTAAAAGCCTAAACAACAGCATCTGGCCCATGGACCTGAGCCTCTAAATTCCCAGCACAACAGCCCGGCCCACCTGCCAAAGAGCGGCTCTACACAGGACCAATGTTTCCAAGCTCTCCCTTTATTCGTGGTTGCTCCTCTCAAGAGCAGCTCCTTTCACTGAGGAAGAAGATCAAGGGCAGGATGAAGACGAGGTTGCAGAAGATCAGCCCAACACGGACCAGGAAGTAAGCGACCGCCAAGGACATCACCAGATCCTCGATCCCCTGGACGTAAAGGTGGAAGGACGTCTGCTCGGCTCTCTCCCCTGCGGCCCCCTGGCACAAGGCATGCCCCGTCCTCAGGTTCTCGGAAGATGCAGCGCCCATTATGGTGTTTGCCCTGAGGACAGAAGGGAGAAGCAAGCGGGACTATTTGCAAAGTGGCTGGAAGCAAAAGAGACCCACTCTGAAATAAGGGAGTGGTTCAAGGTGTGGGCAGGGCGTGGGTGGCGCTGCGGGTTAAACCACAGAGCTTAGGGCTTGCCGATCAGAAGGTCGGCGTTTCGAATCCCCGTGACGGAGTGAGCTCCCGTTGCTCGGTCCCTGCTCCTGCCAACCTAGCAGTTCAAAAGCACATCAAAGTGCAAGTAGATAAGTAGGTACCGCTCCGGTGGGAAGGTAAATGGCGTTTCCGTGTGCTGCTCTGGTTCGCCAGAAGCGGCTTAGTCATGCTAGCCACATGACCCGGAAGCCCTACACTGGCTCCCTCGGACAGTAAAGCGAGATGAGCGCCGCAACCCCAGAGTCAGCCATAACTGGACCTACTGGTCAGGGGTCCCTTTACCTTTACCTTTAAGCATGTCTTTGTAACTGAATTACCATTTTAAGCCTGCCAGAACAAAGCTGCTGTATCTGTTATTCTGCAGCAGAAACTTTGAGTGAATGTTATTGTTTTACCTTTTACAAGACTGTTTGTGTGGTTGTTGTTTTAAGAGGAGGAAAAGGGAGGAAACACCAGGAGAATCCAATCTGCCTTAAAGAATCCTGGATTACTTAAACTAAAAGGCTAGGACTAGCCTATCTGAGCTTCCTTTTAAGCTGCAAAGGAATGGCACTCTGCTGAACTCACAAACGAGAAGAAGGAAGGATAAGAG
Source organism: Podarcis liolepis (assembly GCF_965112155.1). Classification (NCBI taxonomy): domain Eukaryota; kingdom Metazoa; phylum Chordata; class Lepidosauria; order Squamata; family Lacertidae; genus Podarcis; species Podarcis liolepis. Next base: position 3,896,087 of record NC_139564.1, read on the forward strand.
CTAATAAATAAATCTTCTCCCAGCATCTGTTCACATCCCTACACAAGGCAGGTCTCTAAGGAATATCGAAGAGTGCAAGTTTGTAAATGAAAATTAAAATACAACAAAAATGGAATAAACTGGCAGGGGCATGCGAGCTTCCAGGTTGTGCCTAATGTGGATGTACCAGCTAACAGGGGAAGAGGGAGCAGAAAGGAAACTAGAGGTGGTCTAATGCAGTCCACTCATCAGTTAAGCTCTGGGGAATGGACTTTGCTCTAAGTCTGCTTTCTACTGGGTCAAGTTCTGGGCACCACAATTTAACAAGGATGTTGACAGGCTGGAAGGTGTGCAGAGGAGGGAGACCAAGATGATCAAAGGTCTAGAAACCAAGCCTTTGGAGGAAGGATCACAGGAGTTGGGTATGTTTAGCCTGGAGAAGAGGATGTGGGATGTGATACATAGATAGCAGTCAAGTACAACACTCCTTGTTTTCCTAGAGTGGACTTGCAGAGGGATGCTTGCTCCAGTCAGTAGAAAACTTCCTGTTTCCTCCTGACTGGGACATACTTCCTCTTGCATGTGACTAGAGGTGGGCGTGACCTTACCTGTCCAGGTAACGAAAAGGACAAGCAACAGCTCTTTTTAGCTAGAGATGCTCTGTTGGCTTTCAGCTTTCAGCCAACAAAGAAACTATCTCCATATGGGATTGACTCACATGTATGTCTATATCTGTAACTAAGTCTGCCTTCAGGGGTCCATCTGTGAACTAAATGTGTGAGTAAACTTATTTTATAATACTTTACACAATATTGTGTCGTGTCTATTCTTTAAAGGGAGAGAAAAGGGGATTACCAGGAGTGCTATATTGAGAAGCTTAAACAAGCTTGCAACAAGCGAACCGCTGTGTGTTTAAAAGGGGAATGCACTCTGCTAAGTAAAGGGACTTGCTAACGCAAGTTATGAAGGATATTATTAAACAATATATCCTCTCCTGCCTCCCTGAACATTCCCACAGAGAGTGAGAGAAGATCTGAGAGCAGTCTTCAAATATCAGAAGGGCTGCCACATGAAGGATGGAGCAAGCTAGTTTTCTGCTGCTCCAGAGGGGAGGCCCCAAAACACTTGATTCAAATTACAAGATTGCAGATTCCGACTGAACATTAGGAAGAACTTTCTGGTGGCAAGAGTTGTTGGGCAGTGGGACAGACGAGCACAGAAGATGGTGGACTCTCCTTCCTTGGAGGTTGAATGACCATCTGTCTGGGGCTCTCTAGCTAAGAATCCTGTATAGCTGGGGTTGGACTAGATGACCCTGGGCGTCCCTTCCAACTCGTCTGTCCCACTGCCCAACAACTCTTGCCACCAGAAAGTTCTTAAAAGAATCTCCTTGCATTTGGCAAGACGCTCCCCTCCCTCTTCCCCTTCCAACTTACCCAGAGATGACGTTGGAGACGACAAACCCCATGGGCAGGATCAGGAAGAGGCAGGAGAAATAAATGGCCGTCTGGATGAGGAAGTGGAGAGCCGCCAGGAGCAGGAGAACGTTCAGGAGCCGCTCAAGTTTGGGGAAGGAGCCTGCTTGGAGGACGGCATCGCCCGCTCCCTGGGCGTGGGGAGGGTTGGAAAGAGGCTGCAGAAGCATCGTGGTGTTACCTGCATGGAAGCAGAAGCAGGAACGAGAGAGGGAGCCAATGACGGGCCTTCAGGTCAGGACTTCTCATCGAACTGTAAAGTGGGAAGGGACCCAACTCCCTGCAAGGCAAAAATCCCACCAGTGGTGCTCTGAAGGTTAAGCGCAAGTGATGTGGCAGGGGGCACATTCAACTGTGTTTGCATTTAAAGGCTGATCAATCAAATTTGCACTTTCTGAAACAAGGTTGGGAAGCAGAACACAGCCATCCGCTCAAGTTCGCATTTATCTGAATTTTGCAAGGCAGTTATCCAACATTTGGAAAAAAACACACACCACGCATTGGGTAAAAGTGTGCATGAAAATGAATATATTCAGGAAAGTAAGTGGTACCTCGGGTTAAGTACTTAATTCGTTCCGGAGGTCCGTTCTTAACCTGAAACTGTTCTTAACCTGAAGCACCACTTCAGCTAATGGGGCCTCCTGCTGCTGCCGCGCCGCCGGAGCACGATTTCTGTTCTCATCCTGAAGCAAAGTTCTTAACCCGAGGTACTATTTCTGGGTTAGCGGAGTCTGTAAGCTGACGCGTATGTAACCTGAAGCATATGTAACCCGAGGTACCACAGTACTGTACAAAATTGCATTCCGCTGGGAGAAATTGCTTGGGGAAGTATGTACCGTAGCCAAAATTGCATACAAATATGTTTATCTGGAAAAACTGGCAATAGAATGCTGAAGAATTTTCAAGAGGATTAAAAAAAGATCTCAGGAAACATTTCCTGGAGTTTTATGAAGAAAAATCTTCAGGGGATGGGGGATGGACAAAACTTTGAAAATGGTATAGGTGCGATATATTCTGAACAAAAAGCTAAATTGATAGTAAACAATATGGTTACAGAAGAGTTTAAAATAGAGAAAGGGACACGACAAGGTTGCCCAATTTCCCCATTGCTTTTTATTTCAGTCCTGGAGGTTTTGCTAAATATGATTAGAAGGGACCATTTGATTCAAGGTATTCAGGTCAGAGTTAAACAATATAAACTTAAAGCTTTTGCAGATGATCTCGTTATGACATTACAGGAGCCGATATCCAGCACTAAGAGGGCCCTAGAAGTAATCCAGGATTTTGGTCAAGTGGCAGGCTTTAAATTGAACAAATTGAAAACTAAGGTTTTGGAGAAAAATTTGACTCCGATAGAGAAAGAGAGGTTTCAGAAAGAGACAGACTTAACATTAGTAAAGAAGGTAAAAAAAAAAAAAGAAGGTAAAATACCTGGGGGTGAATATGACATCCAAGAATGTGAACCTATTTAAAGACAACTATGAGAAATGCTGGTCAGAGGTGAAAAAAGATCTAGAAATTTGGATGAATCTGAAGCTTTCCTTGCTGGGTCGAATTGCTGTTATTAAGATGAATGTATTGCTGAGAATGTTATTCTTATTTCAATCATTGCAAATTATTGATAAGATGGACTGTTTCAAGAAGTGGCAAAGAGATATATCTAGATTTGTCTGGCAGGGCAAAAAGCACGAAATGCCATTTACCTTCCCGCTGGAGCGGTACCTATTTATCTACTTGCACTTTGACGTGCTTTCGAACTGCTAGGTAGGCAGGAGCAGGGACCGAGCAACGGGAGCTCACCCTGTCGTGGGGATTCGAACCGCCGACCTTCTGATCGGCAAGTTCTAGGCTCTGTGGTTTAACCCACAGCACCACCCACGTCCTTGGGAGATATGATAGCCATCTTCAAATATCTAAAGGGCCATCACATGGAAGATGGAGCAAGCTTGTTTTGCTCTGCTCCAGAGGGCAGGATCTGAACCAATTCAAGTTATAAGAAAGGCGATTCTAACTAAACACCAGGAATAACTTTCTGACGGTAAGAGCTGCTCAGCAGTGGAATAGACTCCCTTTGGGGGATTATGGACTCTCCTTCCTTGGAGGTTTCTAAGCAGAGGTTGAGTGGCCATCTGTCAGGGGTGCTTTAGCTGAGATTCCTGAGATTGCAGCGGGTTGGACTAGATGACCCTCAAGGTCCCTTCCAACTCTACAATGATTCTATGATCCTGCCCACCTGTAGGCTCCGTGTTTCAAAGAAGGACTTCAGAAGGATGGCTCCTCATCACCTCCAAGGCTCACCTCCCAGTCCGTGCAGATTTTGGCCATTCAGCTGGACACTCACATTATTTCCGGCACTAAAGATGGTCCTGTGCCCCTGCTCTCTTTCCCCCACCCCACCAACCCCCAACCACGCTCCCCTTCTGACCGCTGGGCTGCTGCCTGGCTGCTCCCCTCAGCAATCCATCCCACTGAGGTCACAAACAGAACCAGCTTGGCTCATCTGCATAAAAGGCAAGTGTGGTCACTTTTTGGTCTGACCGCAGCTCCTCTGGCTTTCAGTGCGGCTTGCAGAAAATCAAGCAAACATACTTATTTATTTGTCTGTTCTATACCATCTATGTGCTGCTGGATTGTAAAAACTAAAATGAAACCTTGCAGCAGTTTACCCCCCCCCCAAAAAAAAAGAGGAGAAAATAATGTACAATTATCCATAGTAAGAAAAATCAACAATGGAAAACTTTTTAAAAATTAAAACACTGATAGACTGAAAACTGATTGAAATCCACAGCAAAGCTTTCTCTATCACATTTGCGCAAAACCCAGGAAGCTTGCACAAGCTAACACTGATATTAGACTACGTTTCGTCTTTATTTAGCCTTCTTCCTGATGTGTTTATGGAGGTGTTATATAACAACAAACATTCCTCCTTGTTGGCTTGCGATCTGTGGACACATTTCACGGATAACCATTCCTTCATCCCACACTTTTCAATTGTCAAGGTGGGGGTTGGAATCAGGGGTTGATCTACACACGGGGGACCCCACTATAAATAAGTCAGAAATTAGATCGTTATAACAAAAGAGGGGGGAACCTATCAGGAATTGTGTATAAAAATTTCCTGCTCACTTGTGCCATCTGGTGTTGCATGTTTATAGCGCATTCAGATCGTCATTTCTTTACTAATGTAGCTGAGTCCCCGGTCAACAATAATTCACAAGGTGTCAGTGAAGATGATGACTTTATTCAAAGAAACAAAACAGCTCAAGATTAGTTAGCGCAGCAACACTTCCCATCAGATCTTACCCCAGTCCCTTCCCAAACAATCTGAGGCTCCTTTATCTTGTCCATCTTTGCTCCGCCCTCTTCATACCTCTTTGGGTTCTGGGAGACCAGTGGGGAGTGGAACTGGTCACCGCAGGAGGGGGAAGACCCCCTGGCTTCTTCAGCTCATAGGGCTGCCATATTTTGAAGAGCAAAAAAGAGGACACATTTGCCAACTTCTACTTTTAACTATGGATGACGACTCTCATTTTAAATACCCCTGCTATATGTAGGCTATAGAAGCTGTGATGTATTGCTGGTAGCAATGTTCTTAACTTTCAACAAAATAATAATAATAATAATAATAATAATAATAATAATAATAATAATAATAATAATACATATTGCTCCTTCACTTGCCACATGAAAGTACCTTGGTGAAAATAAGTGTGCACAGAACAATGTATTAAACTGTTTAACATGTACATATGGGCTCTCTTTAAGGGCAGGGGGGTGTTAACTCTTGCCCTCCCAGACACCTCCTCGAAGATCTTGTAACTGAGCCAGCATCCTTTGACTTCAGCCACAAGAGAAGGGATTTTTACAGGATGGAGATGCTTTAAGATGTTGCTCTGTTGTGATTCTCTGCTGCAGACTAGCTTAGCCGGGTGCCTTAGATCTGAGTCTAATGCACTAGACAATTTTTCTTGGGTTACTGTAAACAAAACAAAACAACCTGGACATTTTGCCAAATTTTATAAATCCACCCGGAGAGAAATTTTAATCCTCTAAAAGAGGACGAGTCCTGGGAAAAGAGGACTTATTGCAACCCTCAGCAGCCTGCCTCCACTTTGCGTGTTGGCCCCCCTCCTCTTTAGCCTCTGCTTCTGCCCCTGGTTCTGGACTGCTCTCTGCCACAGCCTCTTCCTGCTCACTAAACCTTGTTGCCTCTTCAGCTTCTGACACCTCCACTTCCCATTCTGCTCCCTCTTCTCCCTCTGACCATTGTCATCCCACCACCAATCCCCTGGCTCTGAGCCTTCTTCCCTTGGGGGTTCCCTAGCTGGTGTCTATGCCCACGCCCACCCCCTGTGTCTAACCAGTCCATGACATCAATACATTGATCTATCACTTTCCAAACTACAAGTCTGCTTTTTCGAAGCAGGTAAATAAAAAGTGGATTTGCTTGAATCCACTTTAATTGCACAGATCTGAAGTTCATATATACAGTTCAATTCCTTCTGCAAAACACCAGCAATGTGTCTAGTGCCACCTTCAGATGGTTAAAAGGATACGTTGAACTGGGCTGAAATGTGGAAGACGCATGCAGCTCTGTTGCCATCTTGTGTCCATAAGGGGGGAAAGCACAAATAGCAAAAATAACCCCAAACCCCACAAATCCTTAATTAGAGCTGTCAAGCTTCTGTAAAAGTGGATTCACTCTGTCTTGGGCACCAGGTACATTTTCTTCCCCCCATGATCAGACTTGGGAGAAACCAGTTTTGCAAGGTTCAAGCAAAGGCAGGCTATTTTCCAGGGGTGTTTCATCTGTATCACTAGGCGAAAGGTCCTGAAATCCCACATTTTCCAAATCCGTTTGGTGCATTGGAATGGGAAACTAGCAAATGCCCCTCTTACATATGGAAAGTGGGTTGTCTGCTGGTCTCCCACTCCTTTGCACAGGGACCACACATTCTGCCTCTTTGCATTTTGGATCAGCAGATGCATTGCTCATTTTAAAAAAACCTGCCCATGGATCCTTCGCAAGCAGCTCACAAAACCCACAGACACTTCTCCTGCTATTATATATATTATATATTTATTCATACCCCACCTTTTGGTGACACTGTGGTCTAAACCAGAGAGCCTACGGCTTGCCGATCAGAAGGTTGGCAGTTCGAATCCCTGCGACGGGGTGAGCTCCCATTTCTCGGTCCCTGCTCTTGCCAACCTAGCAGTTCAAAAGCACGTCAAAGTGCAAGTAGATAAATAGGTACCGCTCCGTCAGGAAGGTAAACGGCGTTTCCGTGCACTGCTCTGGTTCGCCAGAAGCGGCTTAGTCCTGCTGGCCACATAACCCGGAAGCTGTACACCGGCTCCCTCGGCCAGTAAAGCAAGATGAGCGCCGCAACCCCAGAGTCGGCCACGACTGGACCTAATGGTCAGGGGTCCCTTTACCTTTACCTAATATAGTAGACAGATAATATAAGGATTTATACAATTTTACAGTATGCAGAGAACAAAATGTGTTGAGAAATCAGAGAGAGGAGCTGAGAGAAGTCTTGTGAGGCGAGGGTTCGTTGGGGAGGTGGGAAATAATGAAGATGATATGTTTTGAAATTTTGTTATGTTGAAATTGTTAATAATTTTTTTTTGTAATAATAATAAGCACTAAGGGGCCGAAGAGCTTCGTTTCCTTCCCCTTCAGTAACACAGACACAGGAGCCAATGATGGCTACGAACATAGATGGCTTTAAAAGAATCTTGGACAAATTCATGGAGGAGAAGTCTATCAATGTCTGCTAGCCAAGAGGGCTATCTTCTGCCTCCACAGCAGCAAATGCTTCCAGATACCAATTGCTGGAAACCACAGGAGAGAAGAAGCCTCTTGTTTTTGGACCCTGCTTACCTGTTTCCCACAGGCACCTGGGCAGCTGTTGTAAGAGGGAGGATGCGGGACTTAGATGGGCCCTTGGCCTGTTCCAACAGCCAGACTCTTTTAATGGAACCTCCAGGTCCAAATCAGTCTATCTGGATTCCTAGGTTCTTCGGGGTATTTGGCCACTGTGAAAACAGGATGCTGGCCTAGAAGGGTCCTTCGCTTGGTCCAGCAGGTTCTGCTTATATATTCCTAAGGACCTGAAAAATGAAGAACTTCTCTCTCGCCTCTGAAGAGGGCTCCATTACCAAATCCTGGAAAACTTTCAATCTCAGTCATCTGGACTGCTTGTACTTCAGCGTTTGCCAGATTTCGCTCCTTGAAAAGGTCTCTCATAAACTAAAAGTATCTAAAGTGAAGAGTTCAAATGAGTGCTATTTGGCTGCGTGGCACAATTTCGTTTCTTATACAAATATTGAGGCACACAGTCGCTCAGTCTCAACGGTATAAGCAAACGCCTGGTTCATTTAAGATTTTATAGAATGTATACTTGTAATTAGGGATGCGGGTGGTGCTGTGGGTTAAACCACTGAGCCTAGGGCTTGCCGATCAAAAGGTCCCCACGATGGGGTGAGCTCCTGTTGCTCGGTCCCTTCTCCTGCCAACCTAGCAGTTTGAAAGTACCTCAAAGTGCAAGTAGATAAATAGGTACCACTCCAGCGGGAAGCTAAACGGCGTTTCCATGCTCTGCTCTGGTTCGCCAGAAGTGGCTTAGTCATGCTGGCCACATGATCCAGAAGCTGTACGCCGGCTCCCTTGGCCAATAAAGTGAAATGAGCGCCGCAACCCCAGAGTCGGCCACGACTGGACCTAATGCTCAGGGGTCCCTTTAATTTTAGCTTTTATACTTGTAATAATGATGGCGCTCACTGGTGGAGAAAACTTTTAGTTGTACATATATTTGCAATCAAGCATTTTTTTTAATGAAATGAATAATAAAGCAATAAGATAGATGGGACCAGGCTATTTCCCTGGCCCACCAAACTTAACCTGCCAGCCCCCAGACCCTTCCCCATTCACCCTCATGGAGCAGCCTCCGCTGGACGGCTTTAGACAGACAGCACTACAGACTCTGGCAACTCACATTTCGCAAAGCGCCGTGTATTCAAATTCACCCTTTATTGAGCTGGAGATTGCAGGAAGGAGGTTGCTGCTCTCAATGTCTCCTCTCCCTCAAAGATGAAGGCCAAAGGCGCGAGGAGGAAGAAGTAGAAGAGGAAGAGGGAGCTGTAGGAGAGGAAGTAGAGGAACCCCAAACACACCACGATGTCCAGGAACTCCTCAAAGCGGGCAAATAGGTCCATGGCAGGGAAGGCGGCAGGGGGCAGCTTCTCCCAAGGTGTCGTGGCGTCCCTGGAGGTGGAGAGATCAGAGAGGAGGCTGGAGTGAGAAGCCTGCGATAGCGCCTCAGGCTCTGGGCATAACACCGCAGGAGGAGCAGGAAGACCAGGAGTCTGGGAAGAAAGACCCCTGGATCACAGCAGTCAGGGCTGGCTCAAGAAATCTTGGTGCCTGAGGCGAAGGAGAAAATGGTATGTCCCAACACACACACACTCCTGCTATTCAGGGGTAGACTGCCCCTGAACGTGGAAGCTCTATTTCTTCCCTTTTGGCTCACCAACCTCGCAGAGTGAGGCTCACGCCCTATTCATATCTTAAATGTGTCCTTAAGACAGGATTTGTGAGGAAAGAGACAATGGGGAGGTTTCCCACTTTGACCTTGCAGAGAAAACATTTGCTCAGTTTGGGAATCAAAATGGTTTCAGGTCGGCCTTCCTGTGCTTGGTTGGTACACTTATGAACATTTAACATATGTCTAAGACCTCAAAATTCCTATCACAATCACACTGCCCACCAGTCTGCCTCGGAGAGCTTTGGACCCTCACCCAGCCCTTGCAGGATGCATGCACAAGTTGCAGTTTTCAGCCCGTATCGGGGCAGAATTCTCATCATTTCCTTCCTGGCGTGCACATAGCCAGTGGCGTAGCGTGGGTTGTCAGCACCCGGGGCAAGGCAAGTAATTTGCGCCCCCTAACCCGTGGATTTGCGCCCCCTAACCCTAACCCCCAGATGTTGCGCCCGGTGCGGCCGGCCCCCCTGCACCCCCCACACTACACCGCAGCACATAGCATCCTGCCACCCGCTTACAAATCCCCACACTTCAAGCTGAATACAGCGGTACCTCGGGTTAAGAACTTAATTCATTCTGGAGGTCTGTTCTTAACCTGAAGCTGTTCTTAACCTGAGGTACCACTTTAGCTAATGGGGCTTCCTGCTGCTGCCACCGCGTGATTTCTGTTCTCATCCTGAAGCAAAGTTCTTTACCCGAGGTACTATTTCTGGGTTAGTGGAGTCTGTAACCTGAAGCGTCTGTAACCTGAAGCGTCTGTGATGCTGTATTGTTTTTAATATTCAGTTGGAAGCTGCCCAGAGTAGCCGGGGAAACCCAGCCAGAAGGGCGGGGTATAAATAAATTATTATTATTATTATTATTATTATTATTATTATTATTATTATTAACCCAAGGTGCCACTGTACAACCCAAAGCCTGACTTCAGGGATCATACTGTGAACTAAATATAAGGAAACTTCTTGTTACTTTCAAAGAAAGACTGCTGTGTCTTTATTCTTTTGAGAGGGATCATAGACTCACAGAATCATAGAATCATAGAGTTGGAAGAGACCACAAGGGCCATCGTGTCCAACCCCCTGCCAAGCAGGAAACACCATCAGAGCACTCCTGACATATGGTTGTCAAGCCTCTGCTTAAAGACCTCCAAAAAAGGAGACTCCACCACACTCCTTGGCAGCAAATTCCACTGTCAAACAGCTCTTACTGTCAGGAAGTTCTTCCTAATGTTTAGGTGGAATCTTCTTTCTTGTAGTTTGGATCCATTGCTCCGTGTCCGCTTCTCTGGAGCAGCAGAAAACAACCTTTCTCCCTCCTCTGTGTGACATCCTTTTATATATTTGAACATGGCTATCATATCACCCCTTAACCTCCTCTTCTCCAGGCTAAACATGCCCAGCTCCCTTAGCCATTTCTCATAAGGCATCGTTTCCAGGCCTTTGACCATTTTGGTTGCCCTCCTCTGGACACGTTCCAGTTTGTCAGTGTCCTTCTTGAACTGTGGTGCCCAGAACTGGACACAGTACTCCAGGTGAGGTCTGACCAGAGCAGAATACAGTGGCACTATTACTTCCCTTGATCTAGATGCTATACTCCTATTGATGCAGCCCAGAATTGCATTGGCTTTTTTAGCTGCCGCGTCACACTGTTGGCTCATGTCAAGTTTGTGGTCAACCAAGACTCCTAGATCCTTTTCACATGTACTGCTCTCAAGCCAGGTGTCCCCCATCTTGTATTTGTGCCTCTCATTTTTTTTGCCCAAGTGCAATACTTTACATTTCTCCCTGTTAAAGTTCATCTTGTTTGTTTTGGCCCAGTTCTCTAATCTGTCAAGGTCGTTTTGAAGTGTGATCCTGTCCTCTGGGATGTTAGCCACCCCTCCCAGTTTGGTGTCATCTGCAAATTTGATCAGGATGCCCTTGAGTCCATCATCCAAGTCGTTGATAAAGATGTTGAATAAGACCGGGCCCAAGACAGAACCCTGTGGCACCCCACTAGTCACTCTTCTCCAGGATGAAGAGGAACCATTGATGAGCACCCTTTGGGTTCGGTCAGTCAGCCAGTTACAAATTCACTGAGTGGTAGCATAGTCAAGACCGCATTTTACCAGCTTCTTTACAAGAATATAAGAGTCAAAAGGGGACTTACCAGGAATAATCCAACCTGGGCAAGCCAGACTGGATTGCTTAACTAAAGAGATTCAAACGAACCTGCAAGCTAGCTTCCTGCTATATTGAGGGGAATCTGCTCTGCTACATGACTCACTAGCGTGAGTGAGGAAAGATAACATTTAATCAATGTATCCTCTCCTACTTTACACAACATTCCCACAGGAACTCCCTGCCTATCGAAATCAGGCAGGTGCCTTGGCTGTACTCATTTCAGCACCTGCAAAAAGCCCTTTTGTTTAAGCCAGCCTACCCAGAAGTTAAGAGAGTTGGTGCTGTGAGTTGTGATCTATTTCTTGTCTGCTGATATTTCACCTTTTCGACTGTTTTAGATTATTGCTGTCGATTTTTCTTATTGATAGTTTTATTCATAGGGTTGTAGAGTTGGATGGGACCCCAAGAGTAATCTAGTCCAGCCCCCTGAAATGCAGAGCTGTCCCAAGTTGGGCTCTGAGAGGAATAATTCAAGTTGCTTTTTGATTGCCTTTTCAGAATAAATGTTGCTCTTATTTATTGCGCTTGGAGACAGGGAATAAATATTCATGTTTTGATTAAATTGGGTGTGCCTGCTTTTTCGGGCCACCCAATTGGAAGTGTATATTCTCAGTAACATATTGCTGTTTCACCAATTTTACCCAGAATTTATTTTAAAAGGTCCTGGGATTTTAAATCTTAGGAACCAGTGTTTTACTTCTCGTAGGCTTAAACCACCAACCTTCTGGTTAACAGCACTAACCCATCGGAACCAAACCTGTCTTATTCTTTTACCTTTTCTTTTTTTTGTAAACCGCTTTAAGGTTTTTATTTTATTTTTATTTACAACTAAGCGGCATATAAATTTTGCGAAATAAATTAGTAGGGGGGCATCTAAAGCTATGGTTTCCCCAGTAGTGGTATATGGAAGTGAGAGCTGGACCATAAAGAAGGCTGATCGCCGAAGAATTGATGCTTTTGAATTATGGTGCTGGAGGAGACTCTTGAGAGTCCCGTGGACTGCAAGAAGATCAAACCTCTCCATTCTTAAGGAAATCAGCCCTGAGTGCTCACTGGAAGGACAGATCCTGAAGCTGAGGCTCCAATACTTTGGCCACCTCATGAGAAGAGAAGACTCCCTGGAAACGACCCAGAGGGCTCCCCGTGCTTCGGGCGACAGGCTGCCGCCCCAAGCCTCCCGCACCCGGTGGGACCTCCTGCCGGGCGCGCGAGGCTTGCAGGCATTCGCCCCATAAGACGCACCCCGATTTCCCCTTCATTTTTGGAGGGGAAAAAGTGCGTCTTATGGGGCGAAAAATACGGTAAATATAAGGAAACTTCTTGTTACTTTCAAAGAAAGACTGCTGTGTCTTTATTCTTTTGAGGGGGATCATAGAATCATAGAATCCTAGAGTTGGAAGAGACCACAAGGGCCATCGAGTCCAACCCCCTGCCAAGCAGGAAACACCATCAGAGCACTCCTGACATATGGTTGTCAAGCCTCTGCTTAAAGACCTCCAAAGTAGGAGACTCCACCACACTCCTTGGCAGCAAATTCCACTGTCAAACAGCTCTTACTGTCAGGAAGTTCTTCCTAATGTTTAGGTGGAATCTTCTTTCTTGTAGTTTGAATCCATTGCTCCGTGCCCGCTTCTCTGGAGCAGCAGAAAACAACCTTTCTCCCTCCTCTATGTGACATCCTTTTATATATTTGAACATGGCTATCATATCACCCCTTAACCTCCTCTTCTCCAGGCTAAACATGCCCAGCTCCCTTAGCCGTTCCTCATAAGGCATCGTTTCCAGGCCTTTGACCATTTTGGTTGCCCTCCTCTGGACACGTTCCAGTTTGTCAGTGTCCTTCTTGAACTGTGGTGCCCAGAACTGGACACAGTACTCCAGGTGAGATCTGACCAGAGCAGAATACAGTGGCACTATTACTTCCCTTGATCTAGATGCTATACTCCTATTGATGCAGCCCAGAATTGCATTGGCTTTTTTAGCATCACACTGTTGGCTCATGTCAAGTTTGTGGTCAACCAAGACTCCTAGATCCTTTTCACATGTACTACTCTCAAGCCAGGTGCCCCCATCTTGTATTTTTGCCTCTCATTTTTTTTGCCCGAGTGCAATACTTTACATTTCTCCCTGTTAAAATTCATCTTGTTTGTTTTGGCCCAGTTCTCTAATCTGTCAAAGTCGTTTTGAAGTGTGATCCTGTCCTCTGGGGTGTTAGCCACCCCTCCCAGTTTGGTGTCATCTGCAAATTTGATCAGGATGCCCTTGAGTCCATCATCCAAGTCGTTGATAAAGATGTTGAATAAGACCGGGCCCAAGACAGAACCCTGTGGCATCCCACTAGTCACTCTTCTGCAGGATGAAGAGGAACCATTGATGAGCACCCTTTGGGTTCGGTCAGTCATCCAGTTACAAATCCACTGAGTGGTAGCATAGTCAAGACCGCATTTTACCAGCTTCTTTACAAGAATATAAGAGTCAAAAGGGGATTTACCAGGAATAATCCAACCTGGGCAAGCCAGACTGGATTGCTTAACTAAAGAGATTCAAACGAACCTGCAAGCTAGCTTCCTGCTATATTGAGGGGAATCTGCTCTGCTACATGACTCACTAGCGTGAGTGAGGAAAGATAACATTTAATCAATGTATCCTCTCCTACTTTACACAACATTCCCACAGGAACTCCCTGCCTATCGAAATCAGGCAGGTGCCTTGGCTGTACTCATTTCAGCACCTGCAAAAAGCCCTTTTGTTTAAGCCAGCCTACCCAGAAGTTAAGAAAGTTGGTGCTGTGAGTTGTGATCTATTTCTAGTCTGCTGATATTTCACCTTTGCGACTGTTTTAGATTATTGCTGTCGATTTTTCTTATTGATAGTTTTATTCATAGGGTTGTAGAGTTGGATGGGACCCCAAGAGTAATCTAGTCCAGCCCCTGAAATGCAGAGCTGTCCCAGGTTGGGCTCTGAGAGGAATAATTCAAATTGCTTTTTGATTGCCTTTTCAGAATAAATGTTGCTCTTATTTATTGCGCTTGGAGACAGGGAATAAATATTCATGTTTTGATTAAATTGGGTGTGCCTGCTTTTTCGGGTCACCCACTTGGAAGTGTATATTCTCAATAACATATTGCTGTTTCACCATTTTTACCCAGAATTTATTTTAAAAGGTCCTGGGAATTTAAATCTTAGGAACCAGTGCTTTACTTCTCATAGGCTTAGGACAGATCCTGAAGCTGAGGCTCCAATACTTTGGCTACCTCATGAGAAAAGAAGACTCCCTGGAAACGACCCTGATGCTGGGAAACACAGAGGGCACAAGGAGAAGGGGACGACAGAGGACTAGATGGTGGGACAGTGTTCTGGAAGCTACCAGCATGAGTTTGACCAAACTGCGGGTGGCAGTGGAAGACAGGAGTGCCTGGCGTGCTCTGGTCCATGGGGCCACGAAGAGTCGGACACGACTAAACAACTAAACAACAACAAATACAAAGAGGGCATCTAAACGCGTGCAGAGTGCTTTTGACTCTCCGCCTGCTAGCTGCAGCTTGCTCTAAAATATTTGCAGTTAGGATCTGTGGGCCTGCCTAGCACCCAGGGCTTACCTCCTTCAGAAACTGGGCATCTTCTCTGTGCCTTCCTTAACTCCTGCACCGCCAAGTTGGCCTCATGCCCACTCCTTCATCACCCCCTCCTTTCCTTAGGTTTTGTTGCCTTTATTTTAAGGGTGCCAGAGCAGGTTCTGGGTGGCTCCCACAGAGATGATGCACTGAGTTGCTTTGAGCAGAGGATAGTTCAGCATTTGCACCCCTCTCCACCTTCCGGGCTTCATAGAGCAGAAAAGACCCCGCAGTAAGACCAGATTTGGCATAAACAAGCCAAGCTGAGCATCAGCCGCACCCAGGATTCCCTGGCAGGGGCTGCCTGTTCTGTGAACCTTCCCCTTGAAACATGACTGCATTGGGTGGGGAGTCTGCCTCTGATGTCATAAACTGGAGGAATTGCATCATGGGCAACGCATCTCCACTTCTGTCCTTAAAAAGACAGGTTTGGTTTGGACTCAGGAAGAACGTCCCTGGCTCGGCCTGTGATGCAGGACAATCCCCCAAATCTTTTTTCTTTCTCTGAAAGTGTTCGTGTCAGGGGGTGTTTTGCTAGGAGAAGCAAAACTCTGATCCTAAACCTCCTTTGCTTTGCACAGGGCGGAAACGAAGCTTTATTTTACTCTGGTCAAAGACCCAGTTTGGCACACCCAGGCTGGGAGCCTCAATGGTGGCCCTCTGGAGGCTTCGCTCAGGGCAATTGTGGGAATGTTCAGGGATGCAGGAGAAGGATATATTGTCTGATTATAGCCTTTCCAACTCGTGTTAACATGGTCACAATTTATTTATTTTTTAAAAGTGATATTTATTGAAATTTTACAAACAATAAAAAGTTTCAAAGTTTAAACATAAAAAATAAGAACAAAGAAGAACCCTAATAAAAGAAAAAAGAGCTACAAAAATACAAACACAAAACACGTGAAAAATGCAAAATAGAAAACAGTTAAAAAGAAGGGGGGGAAAGAAAGAAATCAATATTTTCATATCTTATACTTCATTTACTAGTTTCCTGACCTCCTCACACCTCCCTTTTTGTATTCCAGTTCAGATATTTAATTCAGCAAGTCCTTACCCTCTATCATTTGTCCTTGCTCAGCATCTTAACCTATTATAAATATATATTTTCCACCATTATCAATCCATATTTACATATTCTTGTTAATCTTTTTACCAATACCACTTGTTTTCAATCCAACATCCCTTTAACATTCATTAATTTTACAGTATTTCTGCAAGTAGTCTTTAAATTTTTTCCATTCTTCTTCCACCGCCTCTTCTCCCTGATCTCGGATTCTGCCAGTCATTTCTGCCAATTCCATGTAGTCCATCAAACATGGTCACAATTTAGCAGAGTAACATTCCCCTTTTTCAAACTCACAGCGGATGCATTTGCTCAGGCTCGCTAAAGCCTTATAATAACTGTTCTGGTATTTTCCCCTTATTCCCTCATAAAAGATAAGACACAACACAGTCTTCTATAAAAGTATAAAATGAGTTTACTCACATTCTGTTCACAATCGGATCCCAGAAGGCAGACTTAGCTTAGAAAAGTAACATACACCTGGAAACTATCTCATAAGGAGACAGTCCCTTTGTCCCCTCTTGGCTGGAGGCCAAGAGAGCATCTTTGGCTAAGCAGATGTTGCTTCTTCAATGCATGTAGTCAAAAAGAGAGAGGTGACTGTCCTGCCCTGTGCTTTTGTTGTTACCTGCACAGGTGAGGCCATGCCCACCTCTAGTCCCATGCAGAGAAAGTCTGTCCCAGCCCAGAAGGAAACGAACATTCCTTCCATGGCTGGACAAACATTCCTCCCCATGTGTAAACATGTTCACTCTAGGAATGTTGTACTTGACTACTCTTGTGTTTCACATCCCACAGCAATCACCCAGGATATCTTCAGGAGAAGAAGAGTCTCAGGAGTAGTCACCACACAAATCCAGAGTCCCTGACTGGCGCCTTGTACGCCTCCTTCTGGCAACTCCTGCAGCCAAGCTGGTGCCCATCGTATTGTTCTGCTTTCCTTTGGACCCTGCCTTCTCCAGGATGTCCCCATTTTCATTGGAGGAATGTTGGTGGGTATGGGCTTCTGTTTGAAGACAGTTGTTTGGAGAGATTCGGAGAGGAACATGAGAGGCAGAGGAGACTGCAGAGAGAGGGAGATGGAGTAAAAACGATGCTCAAAATCTTATCAAAAACCACACAGTTCTAAGCTTAAAAAATGTTTAAGTATAACTTTATGAAAAATACAGAAGTTTTTCTACTAGGGATAACAGACATAGGTATAGCAAGAGAAGATAAGAAAATATTCCTCTATGCCACAGGAGCGGCAAGGATCCTAATTGCTAAAAACTGGGGGGGGAGGTGGAACTCTGCCAACAAAAAAGGAATGGCAAGACAAACTGTTAGAGTATATTGAACTGGCTAGATTAACAGAGGCAATTAGAGATCACACTAGACAAGAGTTTCAAAAAGCATGGGGGAAATGCAGAGAATACTTCACAAAACAGTACCCTAAAATACATACCTGGACTTGTTTCGACTAATGTCTGCAGGAGACATTGTGGATATTTAAGTTATAATTAGAAAAATCTTCATAATTATTCATAAAGGAAACAGCTTATAAGAAGTAAATAAGGAGGCCAGGTACAGGATAAAGGAAGTTTTTTATTTGGTTGTTTGTATTGTTGTATGTTATGTTTACTGTATTTCTGTACTGGGGGGTGGGGTTTTATGTTATGTTGTAAATAAAATTTCCAATTAAAATTAAAATTAAAAACCACACAGTTCTGTTGAATATGTTTCTGCATGGTGCAAAAGAACTTGGTGAGATCCGAAAGCTTGCCAGGGCATCCTTCGGCCATCAGAATCACACCCACTGCAAGATCCCCCCTTTTATCTCTTCCTCTCCAAACTTGCTATGGCAACAGCCGGTGGTCCCCTGGGTGCCTCTGAATGGAAGAGTCCATGCTGGCAAGTCTTCCCTGGGCAAGACGCCCTGCGGTCACCGAGCCTCCTGCCAACGTGTTTGTTTTGGAGAGGGCCCCGTGGCCTCGGATGCCACTCAACACACTTGTGGTGCTGTGATGGTTGCCAGGCTGGACGTCCTCCAAGGGGCACTCAGAAGATCTCTAATCGCTGGAACTGGCCAGAGGCCAAGGCGGTAAAAGAAGCCAACAGCCAACATCAATGGAGTGGTCAGAAAGTTAATGAGGAGCAAAGGGTCAAGAGTCAACTTGGAATCTGGGCTCTCTGGCTGCTGTTTTCCCCTAACCCTGGGACTAGGGAAGGGGGTGTCTCTGCCGATTCCATTTCCTCTTGGTTTCTCGCTTTTTCCAGGCTTGAGTTCAGTTCTCCCCATTTCTGCAAATTTTTTTTACATACAAAGAAATCCTCGTGACGATTTGCCAGATGTACACATTTTTGCAAGAGTTTCCCCAATATAATGCATTTTATACGTTGGTGTCGCTAATATGTGCATTTTTATGCACGCTTTCTCCTAATACAGAGAGATTTTTGTGTGTGCTTTATTTGGTGTGGGAGAACAGCTTCAACAAATTCAGAAACGGGTAGGTTTAACGGACAGCTGTGTTTCAGTTCACGCGTGGTTTGGAAACTGAATTGGGTAGCTTTGTGTAAAAATCAAATCAAACCAAATTTCTCCCTTGTTCCTCCTTATCGCAGGGTCTTAGAATCTGCACTTTGCACTTCCCCAGAAGCACCGCTTTATTGTTATTCCATGTCCTTCAGAATGATGCCTTAGTACCCCAAAGTAGATTCTAGGTCTATTATTACCACTCTCTGGCTAGTGGTTTCCCCCAGCCCTGAGAGAGACAGGCTTGTTGCTTAGCAGGCAAGGATTTGCACTCTGCACATGCTCAAAAGCACTGCTGTTCTATTATTATTCTGTGTGTTTCAGAGGTACATTCTCATACCCAGAAATAGATTCCAGGTCTTCACGTGTCTAAAATGGCCAGGACAGAACACGCAACTGTCAGGTGGCGCACGTTGGCTGTGGACAAGGGATCGTGACAGGTTGCCGGGTATTGAAGATGAAGGGGGGCACTCCCTGCACCCCAGTAAGACCCCTGTGCCATCTAAAGCAGCAGCAAAGCCCATCTATTATGCTTCAGAGTTTTATAATAAGAGAAGTCCAAACATCGAATGCCTATTGACTTGCGCCTATCCCCAAAGTTGAATTTCCTCCTGTCCTGCAGCTATCTAGGACAAACCACGAAACCCTTAGGAAATTTCCCAAGATCCAGAAAGTTAGTTTCAGGAGGGAAGTCCATCTGAAGCACTAAGAGGCTGTAGATGACTTTGCTAAAGGCTGGGAATCCTGGACAGGATCCAAGAGCAAGGAATTGACCTATTGTGCTTGAGGCTGAATAATCCCTGTGGGAAATCGCATCTGGTTCCTATTACGGAGGGTGAATAACTCAGATCAACTTTTGAGCAGCAGCTGCATTGAACATGGCTTCCTCTCCAGACCCAATTTTAAAGGGTTTAACCTCTAAAAGGAAGCTAGGGAGCCTGCTGGCCACCAGATATGGCTGACCTCAAGATCCCATGGTCCTTGACTATTTAGCAGAGCTGGCTAGGACTGATGGGAGTTGTAGTTCCACAACATCTGGACGGCACCAGGTTGGCAATGCCTGCCCCATGTGACAGGGTGCTTTATAATTGTGCAAACCTAAATTCCCAGTATGTCCTGAGTCATCTTAATTCTGCACAAGTTACTGAATATTATGTTTTGCAGCTGAGAACAAGCTTCCCAGATGTTGTGGCTTAATATTTGGGGCAAGAGGGGGAGCTGCAACAGAGGACGGAGGCCGACAAGGCTGTATATTGTCTTCCTGCTTATTTAACTTATATGCAGAATTCATCATGCAAAAGGCTGGGCTGGATGAATCCCAAGCCATAATTAAGATTGCTGGAAGAAATATCAACAACCTCAGATATGCAGATGACACAACCTTGATGGCAAAAATGTGGAGGAATTAAAGAACCTTTTAATGAGGGTGAAAGAGGAGAGCGCAAAATATGGTTTGAAGCTCAACATCAAAAAAACGAAGATCATGGCCACTGGGCCCATCACCTCCTGGCAAATAGAAGGGGAAGAAATGGAGGCAGTGAGAGATTTTACTGTCTTGGGCTCCATGATCATTGCAGATGGTGACAGCAGTCACAAAATTAAAAGACGCCTGCTTCTTGGGAGAAAAGCAATGACAAACATAGACAGCATCTTAAGAAGCAGAGACATCACCTAGCCAACAAAGGCCAGTATAGTTAAAGCTATGGTTTTCCCATTAGTGATGTATGGAAGTGAGAGCTGGACCATAAAGAAGGCTGATCGCCGAAGAATGGATGCTTTTGAATTCTGGTGCTGGAGGAGACTCTTGAGAGTCCCACGGACTGCAAGAAGATCAAACCTCTCCATTCTGAAGGAAATCAGCCCTGAGTGCTCACTGGAAGGACAGATCCTGAAGCTGAGGCTGCAAAACTTTGGCCACCTCATGAGAAGAGAAGACTCCCTGGAAAAGACCCTGATGTTGGGAAAGATGGAGGGCACAGGGAGAAGGGGATGACAAAGGACGAGATGGTGGGACAGTGTTCTCGAAGCTACCAGCATGATTTTGACCAAACTGCGGGAGGCAGTGGAAGACAGGAGGGCCTGGAGTGCTCTGGTCCAGGGGGTCACAAAGAGTCAGACACAACTAAATGACTAAACAACAAAGAAGTGACAAGTGGTGTACCGCAGGGTTCTGTCCAGGGACAGTGGTTGTTCAACGTCTTTATAAATAAACCTGGATGAAGGACAAATGGAGGGGGTGCTCATCAAATTTGCAGATGACACCAAACTGGGAGGGGTAGCTTATCCCGCAGAAGACAGAATCAGGATTCAAAATGACCTTAACAGATTGGAGAATGGGGGGGAAGCTAACAAAATGAATTTCAATAGGGACAAATGTCAGGTTCTGCACTTAGGCAGGGAGAACCAGATGCAGAAATACAAGGTGGCGGACACCTGGCTTCCTAGCAGTAACAGTGAAAAGGATCTAGGGGTCTTAGAATCATAGAATCATAGAATCATAGAATTGGAAGAGACCACAAGGGCCATCAAGTCCAACCCCCTGCCAAGCAGAAAACACCATCAGAGCACTCCTGACATATGGTTGTCAAGCCTCTGCTTAAAGACCTCCAAAGTAGGAGACTCCACCACACTCCTTGGCAGCAAATTCCACTTGTGGTGGACCACAAGTTTAACATGAGTCCATAGTGTGATGCAGTAACAAAAAAAGCTAATGCTATTCTAAGCTGCATCAACAGAAGTCTAGTGTCCAGATCAAGGGAAGGAATAGTCCCACTCTATTCTGTCTTGGTCAGACCACAACTGGAATGTTGTTGTTGTTTGTTGTTTAGTCGTTTAGTCATGTCCGACTCTTCGTGACCCCCTGGACCAGAGCACGCCAGGCACTCCTGTCTTCCACTGCCACCTGCAGTTTGGTCAAACTCATCTTGGTAGCTTTGAGAACACTGTCCCACCATCTCGTCCTCTGTCGTCCCCTTCTCCTTGTGCCCTCCATCTTTCCCAACATCAGGGTCTTTTCCAGGGAGTCTTCTCTTCTCATGAGGTGGCCAAAGTCTTGGAGCCTCAGCTTCAGGATCTGTCCTTCCAGTGAGCACTCAGGGCTGATTTCCTTCAGAATGGAGAGGTTTGATCTTCTTGCAGTCCATGGGACTCTCAAGAGTCTCCTCCAGCACCAGAATTCAAAAGCATCAATTCTTCGGTGATCAGCCTTCTTGATGGTCCAGCTCTCACATACTGTGTCCAATTTAAGAAGGATCTTGATAAGCTGGAACGTGTGCAGAGGAGGGCGACCAAGATGATCAAAGGTCTGGAAACCAAGCCTTATGAGGAGTGGCTGAAGGAGCTGGGTATGTTTAGCCTGGAGAGGAGATATGATAGCCATCTTCAAATATCTCAAGGGCTGACACGTGGAAGGTGGAACAAGCTTGTTTTCTCCTGCTCTGGAGGGTAGGACTCGAACTCATGGCTTCAAGTTACAAGAAATGGGATTCCAGCTGAACATGAGGAAGAACCTTCTGATGGTAATAGGTTTTTGACAGGGGAACGGATGCCCTCAGGAGGTTGTAGACTCTCCTTCTTTGGAAGTTTTAAAGCAGAGACCATCTGTCATAGATGCTTCTATTATTCTAAGACAAAGGGATTTTGAGATGTGCAAATAAAAATAAAAAGACAGTGGTCCAGGTCTAATCTCCTTTGGTTGTGGACTAGGAAGGAAGCAAAAGTGCATACGATTTACTGGGTGGGCTGATAGAATCTTGAGTAGGAACGCCGTGCCTCTCAAGCTAAAGCAGAATGACTAAACACTTTGGCAAATTCAGCAGTGAAATCGGCCACAAGGAGGAAGAGATGACCCATAAATTCTCAGAAGATCAAATCAGAGCTTCATAAAAACTGTCAGCTTCAAACTGGCTGAACTTTGCGGAGTTTTTGTTCTGCGTGTTGTTGTGGTTGTTTCTTCTGGCTTCAGTCTGGCGTTCTCAAGATGACTCAGTTTGGCACTTCAGCCAAGAGCTGAGCTTGTCAAATCTAAACAAAGCACTTTCCAAGAAACAGTTTGCAGCTCTCCTGCAAACTAATGGTCTTTGAGGCAGCTGTTCATTTGCCACTTAGGCAAACCCTCATAGAATGATAGAGTTGGAAGGGACTCCGAGGGTCATCTAGTTCATCTAGTTCAACTTGGCAGGGGGTTGGACTCGATGGCCCTTGTGGTCTATTCCAACTCTATGATTCTATGATTCTATGAACTCCCTGCAAAGGCAACACAACCAAAGCATCCATGACAGATGGCCATCCAACCTCTGCTTACAAACCTCCAAGGAGGAGAGCCCACCACCTCTTGTGGGAGTCTGCTCCACTGGCAAACAGCTCTTACTGTCCTAAAGCTCTTCCTGATGTTTAGTTTGAATCTCCTCTCTTGTAACTTGAAGCCATGGGTTCAAGTCCTACTCTCCAGAGCAGGAAAAAACAAGCTTGCTGCATCCTGCATGTGACAGCCCTTTAGATATTTGAAGATCTCCTCTCAGTCTCCTCCAGGCTTTTGTTGTTGTTGTTTAGTCGTTTAGTCGTGTCTGACTCTTCGTGACCCCATGGACCAGAGCACGCCAGGCACTCCTGTCTTCCACTGCTTCCCGCAGTTTGGTCAAACTCATGCTGGTAGCTTCAAGAACACTGTCCAACCTTCTCGCTCTCTGTCGTCCCCTTCTCCTTTTGCTTGTATTGGAGCCTCAGCTTCAGGATCTGTCCTTCCAGTGAGCACTCGGGGCTGATTTCCTTCAGAATGGATAGGTTTGATCTTCTTGCAGTCCATGGGACTCTCAAGAGTCTCCTCCAGCACCAGAATTCAAAAGCATCCATTCTTCAGCGATCAGCCTTCTTTATGGTCCAGCTCTCACTTCCATACATCACCACAGTGGCACCTCGGGTTACAGACACTTCAGATTACAGACTCCGCTAACCCAGAAATAGTACCTCGGGTTAAGAACTTTGATTTAGGATGAGAACAGAAATCAAGCTCTGGTGGCACGGCAGCAACGGGAGGCCCCATTAGCTAAAGTGGTGCTTCAGGTTAAGAACAGTTTCAGGTTAAGAACGGACCTCCAGAATTAAGTTCTTAACCCGAGGTACCACTGTACTGGGAAAACCATAGCTTCTCCAGGCTAAACATACCCAACTTCTTGAACCATTTCTCAGAAGGCTTGGTTCCCAGACCTTTGATCATCTTGGCCGCCTTCCTTTGTACCCCTTCCACCTTGTCAAACTCTGCTAAACCTGAGCAGCTAGATTTGATCATGGGTCAAATAAAGAGGATGGGGAGGTCAGGGTGGCAGTGTCAAAAATAGACGAGGAGGAGGAGGACCTTGCTGGAGCAACCAGGATGCTGGGTCTAAGCTTATGGGGAACGATCTGTAGCCCTGAAACCAGGAAGAATCAGATGCACAAAAATAACATGGGGACACCTGGCTTGCCAGTAGTACATGTAAAAAGGATCTAGGGGTCTTAGTCAGACCACAGGCTTAACATAAGTCCACAGTGTGTTGTTGTTGTTTAGTCGTTTAGTTGTGTCCGACTATTCGTGACCCCCTGGACCAGAGCACGCCAGGCACTTCTGTCTTCCTCTGCCTCCCGCAGTTTGGTCAAACTCATGTTGGTAGCTTCAAGAACACTGTCCAACCATCTCGTCCTCCATCGTCCCCTTCTCCTTGTGCCCTCCATCTTTCCCAACATCAGGGTCTTTTCCAGGGAGTCTTCTCTTCTCATGAGGTGGCCAAAGTCTTGGAGCCTCAGCTTCCCGATCTCTCCTTCCAGTGAGCACTCAGGGCTGATTTCCTTCAGAATGGATAGGTTTGATCTTCTTGCAGTCCATGGGACTCTCAAGAGTCTCCTCCAGCACCACAATTCAAAAGCATCAATTCTTCGGCGATCAGCCTTCTTTCTGGCCCAGCTCTCACTTCCATACATCACTACTGGGAAAACCATAGCTTTTACTATACGAACCTTTGTCGGCAAGGTGATGTAAAAAAGCTAATGTTATTCTAGGTTGCATCAACAGAAGTGTAGTGTCCAGATCAAGGGAAGGAATAGTCCCACTTTATTCTGCCTTGGTCAAACCATACCTGGAGTCCTGTGTCCAGTTCTGGGCGCCACAATTTAAGAAGGATATTGACAAGCTGGAAGGTGTGTAAAGGAGGGCAACCAAGATGATCAAGGAAACCAAGCCTTATGAGGAACAGGTGATGGAGCTGGGAATGTTTAGTCTGGAAAAGAGACTGAGTGGAGATACGAGAGGCGTCTTCAAATATCTGAAGGGCTGTCATATGGAAGATGGAGCAAGCTTGTTTTCTCCTGCTCTAGAGGGTAGGACTCGAACCCATGGCTTCAAGTTACAAGAGAGGAGATTCTAACTAAACATCAGGAAGAACCTTTTTACGGTAAGAGCTGTTCAGCAGGGGAATGGTCTCTCTTGGAAGGTTGTGGGCTCTCCTTCCTTGGAGGTTTTTAAGCAGAGGTTGGATGGCCATCTGTCAGGGATGCTTTAGTTGAGATTTCTGCATTGCAGGGGGTTGGAATGGATGACCCTCAGGGTCCCTTTCAACTCTACAATTCTATGATTCTGTGATTCCCTACCAGAAATTGCCAGGTTCAATGCCCAATGGATCTCCAGGTAGGACTTGGTGGGACTCATGCCTGGAACGTTGGAGAAGGGCTGCCAGTCAGTTTAGACAACATGGAGCTAAATGAACTGATTCTCTGCTTGTTTATAAGGGAGCTTCCTGAGTTCCTAACTTGTGAAGGATTCGCTGGGTGGTGAATGAATCTACATTGCTAAGCACCAAGGAGGACTCAGATTCTAGCTATCACAGAGTTGGGATATGGTTTCAGGGCAGATATGCAGCAAGGAGAGGGTTATTTCCGCTCTCCTCCAAGCAGATAACAAAAGAGGCATCTGGAAGTCATTTGGTGTTGAGCCTTCCTGTTTCCTTGCCCTCCCTTCGCCATGCAAAACAATATCCTTTTCTCTCCCCTTATGCAACGCAGAATATTTTAGCATTTCCCTCTCACCACACCGTCTTCCTTCCTGAATCTCAAAAAGTTCCAGAATTCCCCTACAATTTTCTTTTCTAGCAACTTGAGACAATCTTCCAGTTCTTAAGAACTGGCTCGATCCCTTTAACAGCTAAAACCGCAGAGCTAAAAGAAAACTCTTAATAAGAGCACAAAGAACCCAATAACCCAGATCTGTTCCTGGAGCCGAGACAGACCTAAGATGACCTCATTTTCCAAACGCCCCATAAGTCGCCAGAGGCATGGTCCTTATTTTACAGCTTGCTTTTTAAAGAGGCTTTCCATGTTCACATTGTCAGATAGGAAAGTCCTTCCCCAAAGAAGTGAGAATTCCTTGGAAGAACAAGAAGTGAGAATTCCTTGGAAGAAGAAGATGCTTCCTCTTTGTCACCATCTGCTGGTTTGAACAGGAAGTGAGATGGACAGGCTTGGAAGCTGTAGCTGTGTACTGTATATGCCTTACATTGCAAGCACATGACTTGCCCCCAATGAATCCTGGGAGTTGGTTGCAGTTTGTTGAGGGTGCTGGGAATTGTAGTACAGTGAGATGTAAACTACACAATCATAGGCAGTATTGTCTGCAGTGGACGCTCTGGTTGCGAACGTGATCTGTTGCGGGATGCACGCTTACAACCCGCAGCATTCGCAACCCGCGTCTCCCGCATGCGCGGGTTGTGATTCGGCACTTCTGCGCATGTGCAAAGTGCGATTTAGCGCTTCTGAGCATGCGCGACTGCCAAAACCCGGAAGTAACCCATTCCGGTACCTCTGGGTTTCGGCAGTCCGCAACCCAAAAAAACGCAACCTGAAGCGGACACAACATGAGGTATGACTGTGTTTGTTTGTTTGTTTGTTTGTTTGTTTTAATTGGTGTGCTGCCCTTCATCCAAAGTTCACAGGATAGCCTACGACGAGGGGAAAATGCAAAATTAGAACATAAAATGCATCATAAAACAAAAACAAACCGATAGTTCCCCTCTCCCACAAGCATATTTAAAAGGGCGTTGGATATCAACCAAACCTTTGGAACATTTTTGCCTGGTGCATTTTTGAAGGCCCCAGCTCAACCTCCCTGGAAAGAGCATCCACAGTGAGGAGCCACTGCAAAGAAGGCACCGTCTGAAGGAAAGCAAAACAATACAGTGGTGCCTCGCAAGACGAAATTAATTCGTTCCGCAAGTTTTTTCTTCTTGCGAGTTTTTCGTCTTGCGAAGCACGGTTTCCCATAGGAATGCATTGAAAATCAATTAAGGCGTTCCTAGGGAAACCGCTTGCCAGGCTGGCGGTGCGGAGAAGGGCTTTTCTCCGCACCGCAAGCCTTCAGTACAGGTACAGGAACAGAGGGGAAGGGGCGCAGCGCTTTCCCTCTGTTCCTGGGGCTTGCGTGGGAGGAGGGTTTTTCCTCCCCACCGCCAACATTCAGAACAGCATTCTGAATGTTGGCGGTGGGAAGGAAAACCCTCCTCCTAACCCAAGTCTTCAGGACAGCCATCCGATGCCTGGCGGCGGGAGGAGGCGTTCCCCCCCCCCCGCCCGGCATTGGAGCTTCGTTCCGATGCCCGGCGGCGGGAGGAGACGTCCCCCCCCGCCGGGCATCGGAGCTTCGTTCCAATGTCCGGCGGCGGGAGGAGACGTTCCCCCCCCACCGCCGGGCATCGGAGCTTCGTTCCGATGTCCGGCGGCGGGAGGAGACATCCCCCCCCCGCCGGGCATCGGAGCTTCTTTCTGATGCCCGGCGGCGGGAGGAGGTCCGAGGACAGTGGGGAAGACGCGCTGCGCTTCCCCGCTGTCCCGGATATTTCCCTATGGGCTGTCGTCTTGCGAAGCAAGCCCATAGGGAAATTCGTTTTGCGAAGCGCCTCCAAAACGGAAAACCCTTTCGTCTAGCGGGTTTTCCGTCTTGCGAGGCGTTCGTCTTGCGGGGCACCACTGTATGTTGGTCACCAGCTTGGCTGCAGGGGTAGCCAGAAGGAAGCATATGGCCTTGTGCCTAGAGGGAGGTCAACACAAGGTAAAGACTGTTGCCTGGGCGAGATTTCTTCTATGCTGGTTAAACATCTGCCTTACATCAGATAAAGATCCTCTCCTCAGCAAAGTCTTGCCAGACCCCTTTCTTTCCCCAGGGCTACAACAGTTTAACAAGGAGGTACAGCAACTCGGGCTGTCAGTGGAACTTTTGCGATCGATGTCCCTACCATCTGCCAAGGCTATGATAAAAACTAGGTTGTGGGACATTGAACACCAAGAACTAACAGTAGCAGCAGAGAAAACATGTTCCCCACTTTATTTTCAACTTTCTTGAGCACATGAAACTAACCACAATTACCTTGAACCTCTGCTTAACCCTCAAGAAAGAAGGGCATTTTCGCTGGCCAGGTTTAATTCAAATCCATCAAACCTCCTTTGGGAAAGCTTCTCAGGCAGGGTGGAAGGAGAAAGAACTTGCCCATGTGAAGACCACCTGGTGGAAACCCTTACAAATATGCTTCTCAATTGTAAACTATATGCTGATTTCTAGATCAAGTCTGTATCCCCAAATGGAAACCAGAGTCACAGGTCATACATTTTCTATTACTGGGGAATGATCAGGAGCTCACCAAGTTAGTGGCGACATATCTCTATTTGTTTTTTTGTGGTCGAAATACGCTGCAGACATCTGATCTCCCTGGAGACCAAGAGATGTGACAATAGACTGCTCTGCCTCCTTTCTTTTAGCAGATGTTTTGAGCCACTGGGGAAGTGGTAATTCTGTATTGATTTGTTTTGGATGTTGTATGTGATGCCAATAAAAGGTTTTACGATACAATACAAGGAGGCATACAAGGCACCATCCGAGCGTCTTAGGGACTCCGGATTTGTGTAGGGTTTAGCCTTTCCTTCTGCCGAAGATATGCCACAAGGCACTGGGTACAGATTGTTCCTTTGGGGTTTCCTCCCATGAAAGTTCAGCCACAAGGCAGTAGAGGTTTAGGGTCAGAGTTTTCCTTCTCCTAGATGGGCTCCCTTCCCAGATTGATGAGCTCCAACTGCCCCCTGACAGGTATCCCCGCAGAAACATGCTTGGAGGCGCATTGCTGCGCCCCCTCAGAATTTTGCGCCCGGGGCCATGTCCCCCCTGTCCCTCCCACTACGCCACTGTAACCAGATGCCTCTTCTGAGAAACCTGCAGGCACAAAAGCATCTCTCCCCTCCCGCTGTTTCCAGCAACTGCCACTCAGAAGCACTGCTGCCTCCAACATGGTAGAAGGATGGTATCCGCAATATACAAAATACTATTCCAAAATCCCACAAACTCCCTAGACGCAATCAAAAAAGAATGGGAGGATGACATAGGCTATGAGATTAACCCCACTCAATGGACCAGAATATGGTCTAAACCCCCCTTTAAATCCATATCAATGAAAAGAAAATAACTCACTCTGAAACTCACCTACAGGTGGTACCTAACACCAATAAAACTAGCACTAATACGCCCAGGAATCGCACCAAAATGCTGGAGAGGGTCACCTCTACAGGCACATACCTCCACATGTGGTGGGAGTGCCCCAAAATCCAACTATTCTGGACAACAACCATACGAGAAATAAGTAAAATAACCAAGCAAGTATTAGAAATCATCCCAGAATTGGCCTTATTAAACATCTTCCAAGACAATAACCCCCCTACTCTCAGCAGCCAGAAGCATCATAGCCAAACACTGGGGAGACCTGTCAGGAGGAAGCATGGACCAATGGTACCAAATAGTATGGGAAACAGCCCTACTAGAAAAATTAACCAATAAACTGAAACTGACACGGGGACAAACAGAAGAAGACGCCTTCACCCCGGTATGGCTCCCCTTTATCACATACACAGCCCAACAGGACAGTGACAATAATCCACCAACAGCATACAAATCATTATGGCTAACCTGATCCAAAACACACACCCATCCCACTCACACATGAAAACAAAGACCATCACAGCCAACCACAAATGAATAACCACACCCTAGGCCAGCCCCAACTTCTCTCACCACCAAAGGAACACAAGTGAATAGCAAAGAACCTGCACAAGCAACACTGACACCAAACCCCACATATAGTAAGTAAAATAGAAACATTGCCACCCGACCCATCTCCCCCCCCCCCCACTCCACCTCTTTCTAAAGCTATGGTTTTCCCAGTAGTGATATATGGAAGTGAGAGCTGGACCATAAAGAAGGCTGATCGCCGAAGAATGGATGCTTTTGAATTCTGGTGCTGGAGGAGACTCTGGAGAGTCCCATGGACTGCAAGAAGATCCAACCTCTCCATTCTGAAGGAAATCAGCCCTGAGTGCTCCCTGGAAGGACAGATCCTGAAGCTGAGGCTCCAAGACTTTGGCCACCTCATGAGAAGAGAAGACTACCTGGAAAAGACCCTGATGTTGGGAAAGATGGAGGGCACAAGGAGAAGGGGACGACAGAGGACGAGATGGTGGGACAGTGTTCTCGAAGCTACCAAGATGAGTTTGACCAAACTGCAGGAGGCAGTGGAAGACAGGAGTGCCTGGCGTGCTCTGGTCCATGGGGTCACGAAGAGTCGGACACAACTAAATGACTAAACCACCTCTTTCCCCCTTTTCTTACTAATGTCTCAACAAATGAAACTGACTTGTAAAAATGTTACATGGGGGGGAAATACGAGAGAGAGACTTTGCAGACACTTTTGTAAATCAAGATAATTTTTAATAATAACTGTGCAGGGCAGAGGAGAGTCATCCTGGATTGTCAGTCTTTTCCTCCATGAATCTGTCTAATCCTCTTTCCAAGTTGGTGGCCATCAGTTGGTGGCCTCTTGTGGGAGCCAGTTCCATAGTCTTAACTACACCGTTGCATGAAGGAGGAAATCCAGAGAGGAATTGGAAAATTTGGAGGCGCCGAGGGGGAGGAGGGGGCGTGGAGTGCCGAGGGTTTTTTTGCGGGTCCCGGCTATTCCTGACAATGCGGTACATGTATGGAAATAAAAAGGAATGTGCAGAGGGGGAGGGAATCTGACAAAAGGGAAAGAGGGGAGCAGCATCAAAAGAGAGAAGGAGAGACAGAGCTTGGAGATTATAAGTCTGGGAAGTGTTTAGTTTGCAGAGGGGAAAATGCTCCGTCTCTCTCTGCCTCTCCTCGCCATCTGTCTGGCAGCCTGGGCCCCCAGCGTGGTGGATGGGGCCCCCCGCAAGGTCGCCCCCACCCTCCTGCAACGGAAGCCCAGCAAGAGCCCCACCGCAGCAAGCCAGGTGACAGCAGCGCTCTCCAGGGCACCTTCCACCTCACCTGTGCCCTCCAGGAGCAAGCAGGTGAGGGGGACAGCCCGCCCGGAGCTCACCTCGCCCGCTAACCTCAGGACCACAGTCACACCTGGCAGACAGGGCAAGGAAGCGCCCTTTGCTACCACCAGCCAAGCCAAGAAGACCACGGTGGCCACGGAGAAGCCGGTTCTTGGGAAGAAAGGTACGGGTATTCATTGCCTCTTTACGCACAGGAAGGGGGTCTTTCTGAAAGGGAGATTGTGGATGCGCAGAGAAGTTTATTGGGTGCAAGGTTTGGAAGAGGGAAAAGTCAGGCGATGGAGCGTTCCACTGCAAGGATTTTGCAAAGACACCGGTGTTTTCTCAAAGTCCAGGGGACGGTTTGGGGGTGCAGAGCTTCCTCTTGGGAGATTTATGTAACTGGTCCGGTCTTTGTTCGTGAGCCGCCCCCACCAAGGAAAATGAAAAGCTGGTTAGAATCCAGCTTTCTGGAATTATCATCACTCTGCCGCAACATCCGGGAGGAGCCCAGAGAACGTGTGAATGGCTGTTTGGGTGTCAGAAAGGGTCCCCCTGGCCGTGTCAGATGATCTCTTTGCAAATGCAAGGGTAGGGTCGTTCGCAGGTTAGGATTTACCTGTGTTGAGCTCCGTGTTGGGAAACAACATCCTAGAACTGTAGAGCTGGGGGGGACGGGACCCCCAAAGGTTCTCTAGTCCAACCCCCCACGAGAATTAATTTCTACGCAAGGTTCAGAGCAGAGATACTAGCTGTACAGCTTGTCACCCAAGTGCCACAGGAGAACACTGGGTTAAAATTAAGAGGCACAGAACCATAGAATTGTAGAGTTGGAAGGAACACAGTGCAGGAATCAAAGAATCCCTGGCAGATGGCCATCTCATCTCTTGTTCAAAACCCTCCAGCGAAGGAGAGTTTGCCACCTTCAGAGGTAGTCTGTCCCACTGTCAAAAGTGTGAAGCAAATGACTGTGTGTGTGTGTGTGTGTGTGCGCGCGCGCGCGCACAGCTGAGATGGCTCAGTAGGTAGAGCAGGAGACTTTGAATCTCAGGGTTGTGGGTTCGAATCCCACGTTGGGCAAAAGATTCCTGCATTGCAGAGGGTTGGACTAGATGTCCCTTCCAACTGTATGATTATCACTCTGTGTGTGTGTGGATTGTCACCTTTCTCCTGTCTCCTGGTGTGCCTTTCTTGTGGTGTGCATTGTGCTTGGGAGAAAGGGGAATGCAGTGACCTCTGGATGTTTTGCCATCCTTAGGGAGCCTCATGCACAAGCTCTGCAGGGCTGAACATCAATCCTGCGAGGGTGAGATGTAGGGAGGCTTACATTGTGCAGCACTAGGCAATCCCATTTACTTATTTATTTTGAGGACGGAACACACTGCCATTTGATGCAAATATTTCCAGTTCGGGTAATGACACACATGACGTAGCAGGCTGTATGTAACAGTATAACTTCTATTTCAAAAAACAATTCAACATATCATGTCACAATATGTAATTCCATAGACCACATTATCATATGAGTGGAACATATTCTGAGTACAGTGGTACCTCGGGTTAAGTACTTAATTCCGTTCTTAACCTGAAACTGTTCTTAACCTGAAGCACCACTTTAGCTAATGGGGCCTCCCGCTGCCACTGCACCGCCACAGCACAATTTCTGTTCTCATCCTGAAGCAAAGTTCTTAACCTGAGGTACTATTTCTGGGTTAGCAGAATCTGTAACCTGAAGCATCTGTAACCTGAAGCGTATGTAACCCAAGGTAGCACTGTAATTAAAGTCCAGCGGACTGATCAGGAGTCTATTCAGTTCTTATATTAGCAATAACCACGATTTGGAATGCTTATATCAGTCTTGTGGTATTCCACCTGTCGATGCTTTTGAGAATTCTAGCGTTCCTTGTAAGTAGGTATCAGATGAAAAACTTGAAAATATGGCACATGCAGAAAATAAGACAAGGATTCCAGGATAATTCCTTGTTTCGCCCAACCGGGCTTCGTCAGCTATGCATACTCTGGATTATACAAACGAACATAATGTAATGTCATTTTATGCAAAACTAAGTAACATAACATAAACATTAAACAATAAATTTACATACCATATTCTTGTGTACTGGAAACATGGAACATAATGGATTCAGTCATCACAATAACTGACCAGAAGTTTCTTTATATAAAGAGTTCCTTACGTGATGAGAGCTTTGCATTGTTACGTTGAGGAATAAGGTCTGTGTCTTGTGATGAAGGGAGCGTGTGTCTTGTTGTGGTGGTCAAAGTGTTGTCTGGATGGTACTTTGCTACCGGGAGGGAACTGCGGTGTGCAAAATGAGTGTCGAGTTTTGCAGACCTTAGTTGGGCATTTTGCAATTCTGGGTCATGTCACGTGCCGTGTGGTTTGCTTTGCAGTGTAACCACACTGGCCTGTGTTGTTTTGCAGCGTCATTCACATACATTTGCGTTCAACCGCTAACCGTTTCAGCGTGTCCTGCTCTTTATGGACCTCTGTGACACTGTTTGCACTTCATTCATCTATATTTACAAGAATATTTACAGACCGCTCTTCCGTGGAAAAAAAGACATGAAGCCATTCCATATATTGAAGAGTTATAAACAAACATTAAATTCACCATTGGGGAAGGATGTCTTCTGAATTGCCTGGAGGAACAGAAGCATTTTCAACAGTGTTTAAAATTGGGCGCAGAAGTTGCCCGCTGAATCTCCAGTGGCAGAGAGTTCCACAGGACTGGGTCAATTGCACCAAAGCCCTTGTTTTTCAGTGTTGTCAAACGAGCCTCACCAATGATGTTCATGTATTGGCATGACCAGCATGCCTTTATGGTGTTACGCAAGGGGTCTCCGTGTTATGTGGGGCACCTTTGCACAAACCGCAGGCGGCTTTGCAGTGTTTTGAGCTGACCTACCTACTGCCCGCTTTGCAATTCCTGGTGCTGCTGGGGGGGGTGTGGCAGGCTGCCAGGCTGCACAGACTGCCAAGAGCTGCAGGCATCCTGGTGCCAGGGGATGCCACCCTTCTGCTGACACTGCATTTGCAAACTTGGCATGAGAACAGAAGGCGAAGCTGCCGCAAGGAGGCTTCTAATGTAGCAGCTGCTACCCTCCACACCTGGAAGCTGCCTTACACTGATCCATTGGCCTATCTAGCCCAATAATGTCTACACTGACTGGCAGTGGTTTTTCAGATAGGAAGATACTGGGCATTGAACCTGGCACCTTCTGCATGCAGAGCAAATGATCTACCACTAACGTACCCTCCAAGTGCCCCCATTTTCCAGGAATTACAGAAGCCATTCCGGTTTCTGACTTGATCCCATGTATATGACCCTAAATATTTTTTTTTCATATGCAAAACAGACATGGGCGTAGCCAGGAGCGGGGGGGGGGGGGCAGCTGCCTTCCACACCTGACCATAAGACGCACCTAGTTTTTAGAGGAGGAAAACAAGAACAAAAATATTCTGAACGAACCAGTGGCTGTATGATTTTTGTGGTTCATGCTGTGGCCACAGACATGATATGTGATTTGACGGTGCGTTTGGGGTAGCCGAATGCAAATGTCCCGAGGATCCATGTGGATCTGTGCTTTGTAACCATGTTTTTGCACCATTGCGGCCCCACGAAACAGTGAATGCGTGATTTTTTGGTGCAGGCAAACCTAGAGAGCATCTTAAAAAGCAGAGACATCACCTTGTCAACAAAGGTCCATATAGTAAAAGCTATTCCCAGTAGTGATGTATGGAAGTGAGAGCTGGACCATCAAGAAGGCTGATCGCCAAAGAATTGATGCTTTTGAATTATGGTGCTGGAGGAGACTCTTGAGAGTCCCATGGACTGCAAGAAGATCCAACCTATCCATTCTGAAGGAAATCAGCCCTGAGCGCTCACTGGAAGGACAGATCCTGAAGCTGAGGCTCCAAGACTTTGGCCACCTCATAAGAAGAGAAGACTCCCTGGAAAAGACCCTGATGTTGGGAAAGATGGAGGGAACAAGGAGAAGGGGACGACAAAGGACGAGATGGTGGGACAGTGATCTCGAAGCTACCAGCGTGAGTCTGACCAAACTGCTGGAGGCAGTGGAAGACAGGAGTGCCTGGCGTGCTCTGGTCCAGGGGGTCACAAAGAGGCGGACACGACTGAACGACTAAACAACAACAAACAACATAGCCATGGACATGCTATGTGATCTGATGGCGAATCTGGGGTGACCCAATGCAAAAATCCTGAGAATCCATGTGGATCCGTGCTTTGTAACCACGTTTTTGCGCCATTGTGGCCCCACGGAACAGTGGGTGCGTGGTTTTTGGGGTAACTAACTGACCAACTGTGTCACAGAAGGGAGCCTGCATTCCTCGAAAGGCTTTCTTCCCTGCCTGAGAGCTGGCTGGCTGGCTGGCTCTCTCCGCTCCAGGCTCCCACGCCACGCCTGGTGCTGCGGATGCAAGCTGGCTTCCTCGCTTCGCTTCGCCTCTCCGAAGGGGGTTGGTTGAAGGAACGCGGCTGGATCTGATGGAGCTGAGCCAGAGAGCTGAGCTTGCACAGAGCAGGCACTGTTTGTGGGGGCCTCCTGCATCCTGTTCCACAGCGTGGGGCTGCAAGGCTGCTGGGGGTGTGGGAGGGAAGGTTTTGCCAAAGTAAGAAAGGAAAGCCTTTTCATTCGCATGCATGCAAG
Organism: Podarcis liolepis; assembly: GCF_965112155.1. Taxonomy (NCBI): domain Eukaryota; kingdom Metazoa; phylum Chordata; class Lepidosauria; order Squamata; family Lacertidae; genus Podarcis; species Podarcis liolepis. The sequence continues at coordinate 3,931,473 of NC_139564.1, forward strand.
GGGGAAAACTTCCTGCACAGGATTTCAAGGTTCCACACTTACGCAGGAAGAATCAGCTGCAAAAATATATAGTCTATTTATTTTGGGGGGGACGGACACTCCTGGCTTGATGGCAGGACATGGGACAAGGATTGAGGGGTTTTAGTAGACCACAAGCTAAACATGAGTCAGCTGTGTGATGCAGCAGCAAAAAAAGCTAATGGTATTCTAGACAGCATCAACAGAAGTTTAGGGTCCAGATCAAGGGAAGTAATGTTGTTGTTTGTTGTCAAGTCGTTTGGTTGTGTCCGACTCTTTGTGACCCCCTGGACCAGAGCATGCCAGGCACTCCTGTCTTCCACTGCCTCCCGCAGTTTGGTCAAACTCATGTTAGTAGCTTCAAGAACACTGTCCAACCATCTCGTTCTCTGTCGTCCCCATGGGACTCTCAAGAGTCTCCTCCAGTACCATAATTCAAAAGCATCAATTCTTCAGCGCTCAGCCTTCTTTATGGTCCAGCAATAGTCCCACTCTATCCTGCCTTGGTCAGACCCCACCTGGAATACTGTGTCCAGGAGAGCCGCTGCCAGTCAGTGTAGGAAATGCTGAATTACAGGAGTCCTGACTGAAGCCCTGGAAATATGCGAGAGCACCTCCCCTTGCATGCACAAGTTCCCGGGTTCAAGATATGATCACACATTTCTGCTTTCACTGACCTGGTGCCCTCCAGCTGTGTCGAACTACAAAGCTGTTCCAGAGAACCAGACTCATTGCTCAGTTTCTCAGGGTCTTAGTCGGACCACAGGCTTAACATGAGTCCACAGTGTGATGCAGCAACAAAAAAAGCTAATGTTATTCTAGGTTGCATCAACAGAAGTGTAATGTCCAGATCAAGGGAAGGAATAGTCCCGCTCTATTCTGCCTTGCTCAGACCACACCTGGAGTCCTGTGTCCAGTTCTGGGCGCCACAATTTAAGAAGGATATTGACAAGCTGGAAGGTGTGTAAAGGAGGGTGTCAGGGAACTGACATCAGAGGCACGGGAGAAGGAGAGGGTCTCTGATTCTGCAGGCGAAGGTCCCAGCACCAGGGGGAGACTCAGCTGGGAAGAAGGGGAAGGGAATAAGTGTAACACCAGGGATCCAGGAGAGCAACGGGACAGGGAGGTGCAGGGGCTCCAGGACTCTTCGTTGGAAGTTAGTGAGGAGAGCCCAGGCACCCCGCTGCTCACACCCACCCTGCGCAGGAGACTCCCGCGCAGTGAGAGACGGAGACGCTTGGGCGTCAAACAGCTCTTATGTTGGCAGCGCTTTAAGAAATGCCCACAGACAGATTCTACGAGTGACTAAGGGCAGCCACGCTGAGATGGGCTGTGCAGTCCAGAGGGTTTAACCAGGCAAACTAATGCTCAAACGGAGCAGGATTACGCACAAGTAACTCCCAACCACTACAGAGGGCAACCAAGATGATCAAGGGTCTGGAAACCAAGCCTTAGGAGGAATAATTGAGGGAGTTGGGGATGTTTAGCCTGGAATAGACGAGACTGGGAGGCGTTAGGAGAAGCATCTTCAAATATCTGAAGAGCTGTCACATGGAAGAGGGAACAAGCTTATTTCCTCCTTCTCCAGAGGGTGGGATTCAAACAAATGGCTACCACTGTATATGAAGCCCTTAACAACCTAGGGCCAGTTTACCTGTGTGATTGCTGTGCCCAGCATGTGCCCAAAGTGCCATTCCAATCTCCAAAAGGTGGCACTTCCTACCATTCCACATTGGCAAGAATTCGATACTTTAAAGTGTGGCAGCACCTACACCTGGGAACTCCCTGCCACTTGATATCAGGCAGGTACCTTCACTGTATTCTTTTTGGTGCCTGCTAAAGACATCCTTGCTTTGGCAAACCAGTCCAGATGTTTAAAAAGTCGGTGTGAGTTTTAAACTCTTTTTAGCCCGTTGTTATTTCAACTTAAATTGCTGCTCTTATTTTTCTTCTTATTGATAATGTCGTTTTATCTTTCTTTCTTTTTGTAAACTGTTCTAACAGATGGTTTCTGTCTTTTTTCTTCTTTTTCTACAATGAAGCGGTGCATAAATATTTTGAAATAATAATAATAATAATAATAAATAAATAAATAAATAAATAAATAAATAAATATTATCTATACCACGCCCTTCCTGGTTTAAAAACTGGGCTCAGGGCAGCTAACAGCAAATATAAAACATTGATTAAAATGCGACTTAAAAACAGCATAAAACAGCAACTAAACAAACAGTCTTTTTCCAGTTGTGAAGAAGGTTGTGAAGAAGAAGGTCGTGAAGAAGAAAGTCAAACTTTCCCCCCAGGAAAGAGCTGCCAAAGAAGCCTCAGGTAAGCCATCTGCCATGGATGCTTGAGTTGGGATTCCTGTATTGCAGGGGGTTAGACTAGATTGTTAGCGGAGAAAACTGAGGGCTCCATTGGACAAAAAACAAGGACACCAGCCAGGAATACCAGAGCAAAACAGCAGCCAGTAGGCTTGGCCTTTATTGAAGACTGTCGCGACAGGACTCCCACCTGCCACCAGGTGGAACAAGATGGAAGCCCCCAACAAAAGAGCCCTCAAACTTTTATTAGCTGCTAATCCCCATGTTACACCCCCCCCCCAAACTACATCATGGTTACATCATGAAAGGGGAGGTCTGGTGGCAGGAATCTGAGCAACCTGGACCCTGCCCCATGGTTCCCCTTGCCCGCCACCAAACACCCATCAAGTGTAACAAAAGAGATATTTACATTTCCCTGTTTCCCAGCCAAGTTAATCACATCCTTTTGTCTTCATCTGGGTTTGTTATTTCTGGAATGGCTACCTGTCTGGCACTCAGGTATCAGGATGCCAGGGATTATCACTCAGGCAGAGGGGCTGCTGAGGAGCTGAGCTCACATGTCTATATGAATTTCTGAAGTTTTCCCTGTGAGCCAGTACATAGATACATCTATCGGTGAATTGTTACATTTGGTATCATGCAGCAAAGGCCCTTTGAATAGATAGGAAGAAACTGTGATAAAGTGTTTTGTGAGGACAAATCACAAAAGTCACAAAAGTGATTGTGCATGATATATGGGCTGCATGTGCATGATATCTGCTGGAGGGGCAAACACCCACCCCCCCAACCTGTACATAAATTCCTGCAACATAGTTTCTAGCCCTTTTTCCAGAGCAGCCACAAGGCCAACGGCTGCGGCTTGTTGGTGGAGCCCAGAACCTCACACAACACAAATCTTGCGCATATAGGTCAGGCAAACAGACTCCCACCTGAACACACGCAACACACATCCATAGAAAACAGCAGCCGTCCCTTTAAGGCACTCTGGCAAGTGCATTCGCCCTGACTTTAAAACTTCTTACATAAAGATGGCTTTGGATTTCCTAAGTTTTAGAGGCCGGCCGGCTCAGCCTCCCTCCAGTTATCCTTGGAAAGCCACCTCTGTTATTCTTTGCCTCGGGGAGGTTTGGAGGCTTCGTTTGGCATTGAGAGCTCATGTGTGTTTGGCCGTGCCAGATGAAACACTGACAGGGAATGCACCCTCCCTGCTCCCTGGCATCGCCTCTGTAGATGTGCACATGCCAAGTTGGCCAGGAAAGGGGAAGGGTTCTTGTTGAGCTTGGAGCAAAGAGAAAAGGGACCATTCACACAATCACAAGACACCCATGTCAGGGTAGAAATTTGTTGTTGTTCTTTAGTCGTTTAGTCGTGTCCGACTCTTCGTGACCCCATGGACCAGAGCACGCCAGGCACTCCTGTCTTCCACTGCCTCCCGCAGTTTGGTCATGCTGGTAGCTTCGAGAACACTGTCCCACCATCTCGTCCTCTGTCGTCCCCTTCTCCTTGTGCCCTCCATCTTTCCCAACATCAGGGTCTCTTCCAGGGAGTCTTCTCTTCTCATGAGGTGGGTAAAGTCTTGGAGCCTCACCTTCAGGATCTGTCCTTCCAGTGAGCACTCAGGGCTGATTTCCTTCAGAATGGATCGGTTTGATCTTCTTGCAGTCCATGGGACTCTCAAGAGCCTCCTCCAGCACCAGAATTCAAAAGCATCAATTCTTTGGCGATCAGCCTTCTTGATGGTCCAGCTCTCACTTCCATACATCACTACTGGGAAAACCATAGCTTTAACTATACAGTGGTACCTCAGGTTAATTACTTAATTCGTTCCGGAGGTCTGTACTTAACCTGAAACTGTTGTTAACCTGAAGCACCACTTTAGCTAATGGGGCCTCCTGCTGCTGCCACGCCGGAGCCCGATTTCTGTTCTCATCCTGCCATCCTGAAGCAAAGTTCTTAACCTGAAGCACTATTTCTGGGTTAGTGGAGTCTGTAACCTGAAGCGTATGTAACCTGAGGTACCACTGTACGGACCTTTGTTGGCAAGGTGATGTCTCTCCTTTTTAAGACATCACCTTGCCAACAAAGGTGTTAACAAATAGTTAAAGCTATGGTTTTCCCAGTAGTGATGTATGGAAGTGAGAGCTGGACAATAATTAGGCCCCCGAAACAGACTTTGGATATGCCTGCTGCAGAGGAATATTTGAAGTCACTGGAAGAGTCAAAATAGCTTCAGGATTGCTCTCCTTTACTATTTCAGACACGTGGTTTATATACCTAGGTATGTGTTTGCCTTGTAACTTTATGAACATATGATTTATATATATGAGACCTTAGAATTCCTATAGCAGATGCGGGGACAGATGGACGACAAGGCTCCTGCGCCTTTAAGAGTTGCGCAACACCCAGAGCTGTGCATGGCTTTGCCCAAGGAACATCTGCTCATGTGACTGGGCTGCTCAGGGTGCAGGATTCCTTGCCAGCTGGAAAGGTCAGCTGACTGCACAATTGGCTCCGAGCGCAGACTGTGCGGCAGAATTTGGATTTCATTTTATCGGTGTCAGAGGCAGACTGGGAATGGGGGAGGAGAGAGGGGTACGTGAACCTATTTCCCCTCCGGTTTTGGCATTTGGAAGAGTTTCAGAAAAGGGGGAAAGTTTCAGCGTTTTGAGGCTTTTCAGTTTGGAGAAAACACAAGTGAGAGGTGAAATAGAATAATAATAAAAGTTAGTATAGCTTTTAAAAGTGCCATGTGAGCGAGATGAATAAACACCCAGCAATAAAAGATAATGGGAGAGGATTTACCCCAGCAAATTATTTGTCAAAATTACAAATACCTAAATACAGATGGTCATTTGCCCTCGCTAGATTCAACGTGCTGCTATCTGCCTTATTGCAGGGCAGATTTGAGGCTAAACCATATGCGGAATGAGTCTGCCCCCGAGGCTTGATGGAGGTAGAAACTGTCTCTCATGCCTTGTTACGCTGCCGTTTCTATGGGGATATACGCTTGGTATTTATTATCCCTGATATGCAAAAATCTCCAAATGAATCCGAATTTCAGTGTCTGAAATCCCTGGTAGAGAACAAGGATCCTGAGATCACAGGTCAACGACTAAACAACTACAACAATCCCTCAACAACTTCAGTCCTTAAAAAAGCTCAACAACTTTGGTGTAAAATCATTTTAAAAAGTTCAACGACTGCAATCCTAAAAACAGGTTAATAACTTTCATCAGCCTTTTGGTCTGCCCTCACGGCCCTTCACTTCATCACATCTGGCCCTCTTTAAAAAAAGTTTGGACACCACTGCAAATGGGGAGGCAAATGGGGAAAGCCTTCCCATTGTCTTTTTGCTCACAAATCCTGCCTCAAGGGTGTATTTGTGTGAGTATTTAGCATCTTGGCCACACTGCCCAGGTACTGCAATCAGTGGCCATTATCAGGTATCCTGGCAGGCAGGATTTCTGTTCTAGACCTCCTCCTTCTGTGATGTATGTATGATGTTTTGAGGGGGTGGTCTTGGGCTACAGGGTGGGCAGTTTCAAAAGTCTATATAAGGGCTTGCACACCATTGTTTGGGGTTCCTCTCCTCCCTCCCTGAGTGGGGTGAGCTGGGGACCCTGTTGCAACAGTCTAATAAAGATCAGGCTTCCTAGCTGCTTTGCTTCTCAATATTCTCTGGTTGGCCTCTGTTATTTTCTCCTACCGATAGGGAACCCACTTAAGGACTCTATACAGGCTCTTGGATAACCCATAAGGGAAAAGGAGAGGTTTTTTTCTATAACACATCCATGCACACTCACACCCCAAATCCTGGCCCCCACATGCCTCTTGATTGCTTCAGTCTGCTTGTTCTGCACAATAATCTCCTGGCTGCTGTGGAGAAGCACAAGGAGGGGGGAGAGACCCATTTTCAAAGCGTGCGGTCAGACTTCTCACCAGCTTAAGCCTAGGCTGTGCTCTGGTGCTTTTGACTCATCCAAGAGACTCGTAGAAGAAACAGCAGTGCGGTTTCGGCGGCCCCTTACAATTGCAGGCTCCCACAGAGACAGGCAGGAGCAAACCCCTCTGCTCAATTTCTTTCGCATGGGCTTGGATTTCAACTTATTTCTCTTCCCCGTGGTGAGACATCCTCTGTACCAATTGCAGACACTGGCTTGTGAGCACTCCAATTGGAGAACGGCCTTTACCAAAGGTGTCATGGGTTTTGAAGACACTCGAACTCAGGACGAAAGGGAGAAACGTGCCAAGAGGAAGGCACGCTTGACAAATCCTCACTGTGATCAACTCCCTCTTGGAAACCAATGTCCCCAGTGTGGAAGGACGTGTGTATCCAGAATTGACCTCCACAGTCACCTACGGACTCACTGTTAAGACCATGTTTATGGAAGACAATCTAGATAGATAGATAGATAGATAGATAGATAGATAGATAGATAGATAGATAGATCGATAGATAGACAGACACACATATATAATTTTATTAGTTTTTTAACATATCATTTTCAACAGTAATTAAACATACTTTTACATCTTATTCAATTTTTTTGACTTCCATCAGTCCTGTCTGAAAATTTTCCACTCTAATCTCTTAGTATGCATTTCTTGTTTTCCCTATTACATTTCAAACTCATAACCAATATCTCTGCTTTGTAACACTTTGTATATTTCTCCTTACAAAACTTCTTGTAGTCCAACTAGCGTAATTTGTTGATTACAGTTGCTCTTCAAATAATTCATTTACTTCTTCCAATCTTCTGTAAATCTCTGGTCCCGCAGGTTTCAAATCTTTCCTGTCATTTTGTCCAATTCTGCGTAGCCCAATAATTTTGTCTGCCATTCTTCTTTTGTTGGAATTTCTTCTTGCTTCCATTTCTGGTCTAACAATACTCTATGGAAGACAGTCTTACTCGGCTATGAGTGATCGCCAAAGAAGAAGAAGACGACACACCAAACATTTATAGCACATCAATGCCCTCCCGCAAAGAATCCTGGGAACTGTGGAGAACCCTTCACAGAGTTACCATTCCTAGTACCACCAACAGACCACTGTTCCCAAGATATGTTTGGCATCTAGCAGGCACCAGCAAAGGGGCACCAGTCATTGGGGGAAAATCCTCATATCTCGAGAATTTTGTTGATTCCACCCCCCTCTCTTTGTCTCCCATCTCACTCTCCTCCTCCTCTTTCTTTCCCATTTCTAACCAGAATGCCCCCCACTGGGCCTCGAGTCTCTGAGGGTGAAAGACTTCCAGCTCCGGGCTTCTAGCTACAAGCGAATGGGCCTCGGACCCCATCGTGGGAGACTCAACATACAGGTGAACACACACAGCTTGCAGTGCCCTCACCCACCAACAGGAGGAGCAGTTGGGGAAGATCAAGGTGGGCTGGGTGCAGGACTCTGGCTTGTGACATCACTGATCGCAGGAGGGCAGAGTTGCTCTTGTGTTTGGGACAGGGGTGTAGCATGGGCCCGGGCGCACAATTTTTGAGCGGGCACAAACCAGGTGCCCACACACACCTGGTGCTCCTTCCCACCCACCAAGGGCCGTGTCGGCCAGCCGGGCTTCCTCTTGTGCAGGCAGGCAGGAAAAATAGAATAGAATAGAACAGAATTTATTATTTATACCCCACCCATCTGGCTGGGTTTCCCCAGCCACTCTGGGCAGCTTCCAACAAAGTATTAAAATACAGTAGTCTGTTAAACATTAAAAGCTTCCCTAAACAGGGCTGCCTTCAGATGTCTTCTAAAAATCTGGTAGTTGTTCTTCTCTTTGACATCTGGTGGGAGGGCATTCCACAGGGTGGGTGCCACTACCAAGAAGGCCCTCTGCCTGGTTCCCTGTAACTTGGCTTCTCGCAGCGAGGGAACCGCCAGAAGGCCCTCGGCGCTGGACCTCAGTGTCTGGGCAGAATGATGGGGGTGGAGACGCTCCTTCAGGTCTACTGAGCCGAGGCCGTTTAGGGCTTTCAAGGTCAGCACCAACATTTTGAATTGTGCTCAGAACTGTACTGGGAGCCAATGTAGGTCTTTCAAGACTTGGTGTTATGTGGTCTCGGCGGCCGCTCCCAGTCACCAGTCTAGCTGCTGCATTCTGGATTAGTTGTAGTTTCCGGGTCACCTTCAAAGGTAGCCTCATGTAGAGTGCATTGCAGTAGTCCAAGTGGGAGACAACCAGAGCATGCACCACTCTGGCGAGACAGTCTGTGGCCAGGTAGGGTTTCAGCCTGTGTACCAAATGGAGCTGGTAAACAGCTGCCCTGGACACAGAATTAACCTGCGCCTCCATGGACAGCTGTGAGTCCAGAATGACACAGGGGCACATTCAGGACCAGGGAGTCCTCCACACCCGCCTGCCTCCTGTCCCCCAAAAGAGGACTTCTGTCTTGTCAACCTCAATCTGTTAGCCGCCATCCATCCTCCAACCGCCTCCAGACACTCACACAGGACCTTCACTGCCTTCACTGGTTCTGATTTGAAAGAGAGGTAGAGCAGGGTATCATCTGCATATTGATGAACACCCAAGCCAACCCCCCTGATGATCTCTCCCAGCATGGCTCTGCTTTGCTCCCATGGGGGTGGGGCCACATTGGCAGAGAGGGATGGACTGATGCCTCTCCCGGGTGCCAGCAAACAATGCTATGCCACTGTTTTGGGTCCTGCTTCCGAGCTTCCCACGGATCCCTGGTGTTATTTTCCTTAGTGGGTTGTGTGTACTGCAGTTTTGAATAATGCTTTTTATAGGGTCGGGAGCACTGGGGATGAGTTTGTGGAACCAAGGGGGCGGTGGCCCGAGAAAGTTTGGGGACCACTGCCATAGATGATGCCAAACAATTAAACCCCTGTGTTGCAAACAATTATCAGTAACATCCAAGGCAATACGATGACCCAAGTGGTTACATAATTTTATGACCACTGCTCCATAGCATAGACGGATTTATGAAGCATTTCTGAATCCTTCTGCTGTGCTGAAGAAGAATTCTACGAAACAGTTGGTATATCCGGAATCACTGTTCACTACGTCTCTTTGCGGACCACTTCGGCAGTGTTGGACGTCATAAAACAAAGCTTTACAGCTTGTTTTCATCAGATAAGAATCTGACCCATTGCTTCTTTCAGAGACTTGCATAGTCTACAAAGACTTTCAAAAACTTATAAGACTTATATTTATTTGGTTCTATGTTTTCAAGAGGATCCATCAAGAGTGCACATTTTGTGACTTTCAGAGATTTATAAGATTTCTGTTTATTTGGTTTTTCATATTGCTCAATGTTCCGTATAGATTATATAAAGAGTTTATATTGATATTGCATTGTTGTACTTGGTCATGGTGTTGCCTTGGATATTACTGATAATTGTTTGCAACACAGGGGTTTAATTCTTTGGTTACTTATAGATGATGCCAAGCCAGATGGGACGCAGGTGGCGCTGTGGGTTAAACCACAGAGCCTAGGACTTGCTGATCAGAAGATCGGCGGTTCAAATCCCCGCGACGGGGTGAGCTCCTATTGCTTGGACCCTGCTCCTGCCAACCTAGCAGTTCGAAAGCACGTCAAAGTGCAAGTAGATAAATAGGTACCGCTCTGGCAGGAAGGTAAACAGTGTTTCTGTGCGCTGCTCTGGTTCGCCAGAAGCGGATTAGTCATGCTGGCCACCTGACCCGGAAGCTGTACGCCGGCTTCCTCGGCCAATAAAGCGAGATGAGTGCTGCAACCCCAGAGTCGGCCATGACTGGACCTAATGGTCAGGGGTCCCTTTACCTTTACAAGCCAGATGAACCCATGGTATGACTCAGGGTAAGCTAGCGCAACCCAGGAATATTGCACCACTCTAGAGCATCCTGGCTCGCAACACAGACTGTGTGCATTTGCAACATTGCTTGCAAGATTGCAGAGGAACCTGGAGTGCACCTCTCCGTTCCAGTGGTGTGTTGTTGCAATTGTATGGCTGGCCCCTGTCACGCATACACCCTCCCTGCCAATTCAGCTACCAGAACCCAATCTCTGCTCTCAGCAAAAAACTCCTTTGATTGCGTCCTGCGTCCTGCGTCCTCAGCCAAAACCCCAACTCTTCTCTGCTTTCCTCTGCTCTAGTCCGGCATCAACGATGGCGATTTCTACGACGGCGGCTGGTGCGCTGGGCATGAAAACAAGAACCAATGGCTGGAGGTGGATGCCCGGCAGCCGACCCGTTTCACCGGGGTCATCACACAAGGCCTGAACTCCATTTGGACGTAAGCCCCGGGATGTTTCCCCATGAGCGAATGTGGACCATGGGCTGAAAAGGATTCCTAGGGGTTCATTAGATTTCCCAGCCCCTAATTGATTTACCTTTGTGCATTCGCCTGTTCAGTCTGCTTTTCTTCCACCAGATATGACTGGGTGACGTCATATAAGATCCAGTTCAGCAACGACACTCACAGCTGGCAGCCGTGCATGAATGGGAGTGAGGAGATGGTGAGTCCACTCGGGTCCTCAGGGGTCCTGGATGAGATGCCAGGCTCTCCGATTGCCTGGGCCTAGAATCCCTGGTTCTCTCTGATTGGCTGGACTTGGTGATGCCAGGCTCTCTAATTGGCTGGACTTGGGGTGCCGGGGTCTCTGATTGGCTGGACTTGGGGTGCCAGACTGTCCAGTTGGCTGGACTTTGGGTGCCGGGCTCTTCGATTGGCTGGACTTACAATGCCAGTTTCTCTGGTATCAGTTGAGTATCCAAGAGTTGGGGTGCCACCACAAAGAGGACCAGACTTTCAGCCACTGTTACCCACTTTAACTGCAGAGAGCAGTGAGCAGCCAAAGAATGGGCTTTATAGATTTCAACCCTCATAAATGGGCAGACTGGCCTAGGAGCAGGCAGCCTTGAGAAAACCTAAATCCCAAACCAGAAAAGCTGTGAGTCTGAATCAGTAGATTAATCAATTCAAAAGCTTTGTTTGATTAAATTGGTGGGGCTCTGAGTTAAGGATCTGCTTGCTTGCTATCTTAGTTCTTGTGTGCTGTTTTAATAGTACAGCATGAGACTCTTAAAGTCGTGGGTTCAAGTCCCAAGTTGGACAAGAGTCTCGCATTGCAGTGGGTTGGACTAGATGACCCTCATGGTTGCTTCCAGTTCTATGCCTTTTCTTTCTAACCAAGATGCCCTCAGGGCACTGCCTGAACTTTGTCAAGTTTTCCTTGGAGGTCATACGGGATAGAAACTCCTTTTCTTCTTCTTATAATTGCAGTGGGAGCTGTGATTCTCAGAATCCCTTACCCTGTCCAAACTCTGGCACTTCTTCCGCAAGGCTGGCAATGCACACATCGCCATGTACACATAACCTGAAGTGTTCCATGTGGCCTTTTCAGCATTAAGAGCAACCCTCCGTCCTCAAGAAGCAAATGAACAATAGTTTGACTGAGCTGGGTCTTGGCACCAGGGCAGCCGCAGAGATCCAAACCTGGGTCTTGTGCCAGGAGGATGTGCCAAGCCAACCAAAGGGAAATCAAGGGCCTCTGTGCCCTTTTGCCAAAGGAAACCAGGGGCCTCACTGCCTCCCTTTAGGGAGGGAGCAGTAGCTCAGCGGCAGAACATCTGCTTGGCATGCGGAACATCTCAAGTTCATTCCTCACTGGCATCTTGGCAGGAGAGAGTCCTGCCTGAAATCTTGGAGAGCTGCTGCCAGTCAGTGTAGGAAATGCTGAATTACAGGAAATGAAGCCCTGGAAATGTGCAGGAGCACCTCCCCTTGCATGCACAAGGTCCCGGGTTCAAGATACGATCACACATTGCTGCTTTCCCTGACCTGGTGCCTCCAGCTGTGTTGAACTACAAAGCTTTTTCCAGAGAACCAGACTCGTTGCTTAATTTCTAGGGGTCTTAGTCGGACCACAGGCTTAACATGAGTTCACAGTGTGATGCAGCAACAAAAAAAGCTAATGCTATTCTAGGTTGCATCAACAGAAGTCTGGAAAAAAGGTCTGGAAACCAAGCCTTATGAGGAACGGTTGAAGGACCTGGGTATGTTTAACCTGGAAAATAATAATAATAATAAATTTTATTTATACCCCGCCCTCCCCGGCCAGAGCCGGGCTCAGGGCAGCTAACACCAATAAAATCACAGTAAAAACATAATGGGGGGGGGGAGAGAGGAGGGGAACCAATTTAAAATACAGGTTAAAATGCAATTTAAAATGAAGCCTCATTTTAAAGTAGCTGATAAATCAAGACCATAAGGGGAGGGAAACATAAGGGTCAGACTGAGTCCGACCCAAAGGCCAGGTGGAACAGCTCTGTCTTGCAGGCCCTGCAGAAAGATGTCAAGTCCCGCAGGGCCCTAGTCTCTTGTGACAGAGCGTTCCACCACGTCAGGGCCAGTGCTGAAAAGGCCCTGGTCCTAGCTGAAACCAATCTAACCTCCTTGAGGCTCGGGACCTCCAAAGTGTTGTTATTTGTGGACCTTAAGGTCCTCTGTGGGGCATACAAGGAGAGGCGGTCCCGTAGGTACAGGGTCCTAGGCCGCATAGGGCTTTAAAGGTCAAAACCAGGACCTTAAACCTGACCCTTTACTCCACCGGGAGCCAGTGAAAAGAGGAGATATGAGAGGCATCATCAAATATCTGAAGGGCTGTCATATGGAAGATGGAGCAAGTTTGTTTTCTCCTGCCCTGGAGGGCAGGACTCGAACCCATGGCTTCAAGTTACAAGGAAGGAGATTCCAACTAAAGATCAGGAAGAACTTTCTGACCGTAAGAGTTGTCCAGACTCTCCTTCCTTGGAGGCTTTTAAGCAAAGGTTGAGTGGCCATCTGTCAGGGATGCTTGAGTTTCCCGCATTGCAGGGGGTTGGACTAGATGACCCTCAGGATCCCTTCCAACTCTACAATGCTATGATTCTATTTTGCTGGATGGGTAGCCTCAAAATGACTCCCTCTCTCTCACCCGCTCCAGGTCTTCGCCGGAAACAAGGACCCCGAGACACCAGTCCTTGGCCTCTTCCCCACTTCAGTGGTGGCCCGATACATCCGCATCAACCCCCAAACGTGGTTTGAGAATGGGACCATCTGCCTGAGGCTGGAGGTCCTGGGTTGCGTAGTGCCAGGTGAGGGTCCTGTGTTCGAATCTCGTGGGCATTCCTGGCTCCAGGCTTGGAGCCGGACCTCAGTTTTCGGACTGAATGATGGGGGTGGAGACAGTGGCGTAGCGTGGGGGGTGCAGGGGGGCCGGTGGCACTGGGCGCAACATCGGGGGGGGCGCGCTCGCACTTGCAGCTCTCTGCCCCTACCTGGCTCACGGGTTAGGGGGCGCAAATTACTTGCCTTGCCCCGGGTGCTGACAACCCACGCTACGCCACTGGTTGGAGACGCCCCTTCAGGTATACTAGCCCGATGCCATTTAGGGCTTTAAAAGTCAGCACTTTGAATTGTGCTCGGAAACGTACTGGGAGCCAATGTAGGTCTTTCAGGACCGGTGTTATATGATCTTGGCGGCCGCTCCCAGTCACCAGTGTAGCTGCCGTTTTCTGAATTAGATAGCTTTAAAAGAGAAGTAGAGAAATTCACAGAAGAGAGGGCTATCAAAGGCTGCTAGCCACAGTAGTACCTCGGGTTACATACGCTTCAGGTTACAGATGCTTCAGGTTACAGACTCCGCTAACCCAGACGTAGTACCTCAGGTTAAGAACTTTGCTTCAGTATGAGAACAGAAATCGTGCTCTGGTGGCGCGGCAGCAGCGGGAGGCCCCATTAGCTAAAGTGGTGCTTCAGGTTAAGAACAGTTTCAGGTTAAGAACGGACCTCCAGAACAAATTAAGTTCTTAAGTACCACTGTACGCTCTGCCCTCCACAGCTGGAGGCAGCAGCATTTGAATCATTCTTATGGGTTTCCCCAGGCATCCAGCTGGCCACTGTGAGAACAGGACTGGATGGGACATTGGCCTGATCCTGCAGCCTCTTCTTACATCCTTATGGTGCCCAGAGCAAGAGGAGGAGTGAACAGAGGTTGCAGAGCTAAAGATAGCTCATTGATTGCTTTGCATATTTGTTTAGGAAAAGCAAGTGAGGATTGCCTCGAAAAGCAAAGGCAACCAATTTCACCCCTATGTCCTGGGACCTGGCTACGTCTGTATTGGTTGGTTGGGGCCGAGTTGCTCACTTTACCAAAAAGTGCTTCCTTCCTTTCTCTCATCCAACCAACCGCTCTAGTTGCCCCTTCCCTGTTGCCAAAACAGCTGGGCAGCCAGTGAAATGTGTTACCCAAAGCTTTGTCATCCTCCTCCCTCTTGTCTTTCCAGACCCCAACAACATCTACTTGTGGGACGCAGCGCCTGTGACCACAGACAAATTGGACTTCAGGCACCACAACTACAAGGACATGAGGAAGGTGGGTTGCAAGATGCAGAGAAAGAAACATCTCTAGGGCTGTGAAAAGCTTGCAGTGCACTCTGTGTGGGGCTTCCCATGTACTAATAATAATAATAATAATAATAATAATAATAATAATAATAATTTATTATGTATACCCCAGCCACTCTGGGTGGCTTCCAAAAAATATTAAAATACTGCAATACATTAAACATTAAAAGCTTCCCTAAACAGGGCTGCCTTCAGATGTCTTCTAAAAGTTTGGTAGTTGTTGTTCTCTTTGACATCTGGTGGGAGGGCGTTCCACAGGGCAGGTGCCACTAACGAGAAGGCCCTCTGCCTGGTTCCCTGTAACTTGACCTGGAAGCTACAACCCAATCACTTGTCTGACCAGGGGCCTAACTTTGAGTAGGTACCTGTATAAAGGTAGGTATTATTATCATTATAATTATGTTTTTTTATTATTATATAAATTTTTATTAGTTTTTTTACATATTGTTTTCAACCGTAATTAAACATACTTTTACATCTTACTCAGTTTTTTTGACTTCCATCAGTCTGGTCTGAAAATTTTCCAGTCTAATCTCTAAGTATGCATTTCTTATTTTCCCTATTACATTTCAAACTCATAACCAATATCTCTATCTTTTTCTACTTTGTAACACTTTGTATATTTCTCCTTACAAAACTTCTTGTAGTCCTACCAGCGTAATTTGTTGATTGCAGTTGCTCTTCAAATAATTCATATACTTCTTCCAATCTTCTGTAAATCTCTGGTCCCGCAAGCTTCGAATCCTTCCTGTCATTTTGTCCAATTCTGCATAGTCCATTAATTTCGTCTGCCATTCTTCTTTCATCGGGATTTCTTCTTGTTTCCATTTCTGGGCTAACGATACTTTTGCCGTATTATCATTATAATTATGCACCCTGTTGGATTGGTGCCCTGTTCGGGGTAATTGCCTGCCCCATCCTAAATCCGGCGCCATCGCAATCCATTACAGTATGTGGAATGGGTGTGGGCCATTGTGGGTGCCATTTTGCCCTTTGCCTCAGGCAGCAAAATGTCTTGGGCCAGCCTTGATGGCGGAGACCAGAACTGGGAGAATGACATGTGACATTTCCCCCCGCGCAGCTGATGAAGAAGGTGAACGACGCCTGTCCCAACATTACCCGGGTATACAGCATTGGGAAGAGCTACCTGGGACTGAAAATGTACGTCATGGAGATTTCCGACAACCCTGGACAGCATGAAGTTGGTGAGTGAAGGAGCTGAGCCTCATCCAAGCCAATTTCATAGCAGCTTGGAATGACTCTGGGTTCAGACAAGCCTTTGCAAGCATCCTGATCTGCCACTCTTACCTGACTTGTCTGCTACTTCAAGGCAGTGGTTTAGCTTGGGGTGCTGCTGGAGCGATGGCCCAGGGCGCATTTATCGGGGGGCACCAGCTGGGTAGCATGAGGAGGACATAACAGGCATACACCCTTCAAATTTATCATTTACACCCCACCCCACCCATCTGGCTGTTTTTCCCCGGCCACTCTGGGTGGCTTCCAGCAGAATATTAAAATACATTAGTCAATTAAACATTAAGAATTAAGAATTGATGCTTTTGAATTATGGTGTTGGAGGAGACTCTTGAGAGTCCCATGGACTGCAAGAAGATCAAACCTCTCCATTCTGAAGGAAACCAGCCCTGAGTGCTCACTGGAAGGACAGATCCTGAAGCTGAGGCTCCAAGACTTTGGGCACCTCATGAGAAGAAAAGACTCCCTGGAAAAGACCCTGATGTTGGGAAAGATGGAGGGCACAAAGAGAAGGGGATGACAGAGGATGAGGTGGTTGGACAGTGTTCTCGAAACTACTAGCATGAGTTTGACCAAACTGTGGGAGGCAGTGGAAGACAGAAGTGCCTGGCGTGCTCTGGTCCATGGAGTCACGAAGAGTCGGACACGACTAAACAACAAGAACATTAAACATTAAAAGCTTCCCTAAACAGGGCTGCCTTCAGATGTCTTCTAAAAGTCTGGTAGTTGTTGTTCTCTTTGACATCTGGTGGGAGGGCGTTCCACTAGGGCTGGTGCCACCACTGAGAAGGCCCTCTGCCTGGTTCCCTGTAACTTGGCTTCTCGCAGTGAGGGAACCGCCAGAAGGCCCTCGGAGCTGGACCTCAGATAGCAAACCTGTGTGGCTTGCAGATCACTAGCTCCGTGCAGATTATTCATTAATCACCTTCTCCCAATGCCTCACTTTCTCAAAACAATGTCCAACATCAAAGAAGGTACTCATCACTATCCCTTCCAACAGATTAGGACGTTAGAGGCTGTTCTGATGCCGTCAAAGAGCTTAATAAAAGATAGGGGAAAGGAAGGAGAACCATGTCAGATCACTAACACCACAAAATACAAATATCTTCCAGAAAGATTGCCCATACAGTGGTGCCTCGCAAGACGAAAATAATCTGTTCCGCGAGTCTCTTCGTCTAGCGGTTTTTTCGTCTTGCGAAGCAACCCTATTAGCGGCTTAGCGGATTAGCGCTGTTAGCGGTTTAACGGATTAGCGGCTATTAAAGGCTTAGCGGCTTAGCGGCTAAAAGGCTATTAGCGGCTTAGCAGCTTAGAAAAAGGGGGGAAGCGGGGAAAAATCGGAACACTCGCAAGACGTTTTCGTCTTGCGAAGCAAGCCCATAGGGAAATTCGTCTTGCGAAGCAGCTCAAAAACGGAAAACCCTTTCGTCTAGCGGGTTTTCCGTCTTGCGAGGCATTCGTCTTGCGGGGCACCACTGTATACAGTCATACCTTGGGTTACAGATGCTTCAGGTTGTGTTTTTTTGGGTTACGGACCCGCCGAAACCCAGAAGTACCGGAACAGGTTACTTCCAGGTTTCGGCGGTGCGCATGCACAGAAGCGCCAAATCGCAACCCACGCGTGCGCATACGCGCCGCTGCAGGTTGTGAACACTGCAGGTTGAGAACATGCATCACAAATGGATCATGTTCGCAACCTGAGCGTCCACTGTACCTCCTCAGGGCGCACTTCCAGCCCGTTGTGGCAGGGCGGACACAACAGCCATGCACCCTTCGATCCCAACCTTTTGAACACCCTTTTTCAAACTTTAATAAAATCTAGGGGGGCGGGGAAAAGCTCTTCTCGATTCAGCATACCCTTCCTGAAAAGCCATCACGACCCGCTCTCTTCTGATTTCAATATCCCCTTCTGGAAAGCCTTCTTGACATGCTCTCTTGCGCTCTTCTCCAGGGGAGCCCGAGTTCCGCTACGTCGCTGGCATGCATGGCAACGAGGCTCTGGGCCGGGAGCTGCTGCTCAACCTGATGGAATACCTCTGCCACGAGTACAAGCAGGGCAACCCTCGCATCGTACGCCTGGTCACTGAGACCCGAATCCACCTGCTGCCCTCCATGAACCCGGACGGCTACGAGACAGCCTACAAACTGGTGGGTGGAGCAGAGGCACTGGCGCAGGGATGTTAGCAGGAGAGCGCAAGAAAACGCTATGGTCAACCTATGGGCGCGGCATTATGTGCCTCTCTCAGTCAGCTTGACCTCCGGGTCTCTGCACTGGTGCTCCAAGGGCATCTGGGATGTCACGTGCGGGGCAGTTTAAAACCTGGCTAAGACGGAAGGTGGGACACAGGTGGAGCTGTGGGTTAAACCACAGAGCCTAAGACTTGCCGATCAGAAGGTCGGTGGTTCGAATCCCCACAACAGGGTGAGCTCCCGTTGCTCTGTCCCTGCTCCTGCCAACCTAGCAGTTCAAAAGCACGTCAAAGTGCAAGTAGATAAATAGGTGCAAGTAGTTAAGTAGCTACCGCTCTGCTGGGAAGGTTACCTTCCTGCCGCAGCGGTACCTATTTATCTACTTGCACTGGCGTGCTTTCGAACGGCTAGGTTGGCAGGAGCAGGGACCGAACAATGGGAGCTCACCCCGTCACAGGGATTCGAACCGCCGACCTTCTGATCGGCAAGCCCAGGAGGCTCGGTGTGCCAGTGTGGTGTAGTGGTTAAGAGCGGTAGGCTCGTAATCTGGGAAACCGGGTTCGCGTCTCCGCTCCTCCACATGCAGCTGCTGGGTGACCTTGGGCCAGTCACACTTCTCTGAAGTCTCTCAGCCCCACTCACCTCACAGAGTGTTTGTTGTGGGGGAGGAAGGGAAAGGAGAATGTTAGCCGCTTTGAGACTCCTTCGGGTAGTGATAAAGCGGGATATCAAATCCAATCTCTTCTTCTTCTTCGGTGGTTTAGACCACAGCGCCACCCGTATCCCCAGAAGCTGAGTAGAGAAGGCAGAAAGGGGTTATCACGCAAAGCCATGCCCTGACGTTCTTCCCTTCCTTCCCGCGTAGGGCTCTGAGCTGTCCGGCTGGGCGATGGGCCGGTGGACATACGAAGGCTTCGACCTCAACCACAACTTTGCTGACCTCAACACGGCCCTGTGGGATGCAGAGGACAACGAGATGGTGCCACACAAGTTCCCCAACCACTACATCCCCATCCCAGAGTATTACACTTTCCCCAATGCCACGGTGAGCCTCATCACGGATCTGCCCCCATCCCTCTGACCCCCGGGTATGGGCAGATGAGTCCTGGTTGGCGTCATATTTAAGGCCAGCACAGCTCACATCTGCCCCACATCAGCCTGAATGCCTTCTCCAAGCCTTCAGCAGCAGCAGTGATGTCCTCTCAGGGCCAAGAGATTTCATTGCCAGAGGTGAAGGGCAAGATGGCGTCTTCTCGCATACAGAAATTGAAATATTGAAATACTTTATTGTCACTTGTACAACTTGTATACAGTGAGATTACACGAGCACCCCCCCCCCCACTCAGCTGTCTTAGTCTTAATTCCCCTCGTTTACTGACGCACACCCACCAAACCCAAAAGTCCGTTGCCCTGTTGTTATCTTTTCATTCAGCAGCCTAACAGCCCACGGATAGAAGCTGTTCTTTACCCTGTTGGTGCAACTAATTATGCTTCTATATCTTCTGCCCAAGGGCAGGAGAGCAAGAAAGTGCCGGCCAGGGTGTGAATCATGCCTGAGAATTTTCCTCACTCTCCTGAGGCAACGTTCTTCCGCTATTTCATCCAGTGGATTCACGGGACAGCCCATAATATCTTGTGCTGTATTCACCACCCTCTGTAGGAACTTCCTATCCGCTCAAAGTGACGTCACACGCATGAGCGGAAGCGGCAAAACGCAACCCGCACACGCACAGATGCGTATTACGTTCTACTCAGGATGCGAATGGGGCTCCGGAACGGATCCCATTCGCATCCAGAGGTACCACTGTACGTTTGACAACCAAGGTTCCACTGTACGAACCACTGGAAGACTTGCCAGAGAGAATAAAAAAATTCCTTCCAGTAGCACCTTAAAGACCAACTAAGTTAGTTCTTGGTATGAGCTTTCATGTGCATGCACACTTCTTCAGATACCTTGGTATGAGCTTTCGTGTGCATGCACACTTCTTCAGATACCTTGGTATGAGCTTTCGTGTGCATGCACACTTCTTCAGATACCTTGGTATGAGCTTTCGTGTGCATGCACACTTCTTCAGATACCTTGGTATGAGCTTTCGTGTGCATGCACACTTCTTCAGATACCTTGGTATGAGCTTTCGTGTGCATGCACACTTCTTCAGATACCTTGGTATGAGCTTTCGTGTGCATGCACACTTCTTCAGATACCTTGGTATGAGCTTTCGTGTGCATGCACACTTCTTCAGATACCTTGGTATGAGCTTTCGTGTGCATGCACACTTCTTCAGATACACTTCTTCAGAAGTGTGCATGCACACGAAAGCTCATACCAAGAACTAACTTAGTTGGTCTTTAAGGTGCTACTGGAAGGAATTTTTTTATTTTGACTATGGCAGACCAACACGGCTACCTATCTGTAACTTACCAGAGAGAATTATTCTGAATCCTTTGGAGTCTGTGGATAACATAACCCTCCATGGTCTTCTGAAAGAGTTCATTAATTTCATTGTATTCTTCAGCAGAAAAGCAAAGGGAGTATAGGGCACTCCTGTCTCCATCTCCTCCCTGCACTTCAGCATCTGCCGCCCGAGGGAGCTGCTTCACTCTGCCTCATAATAGGGCCATCCTTGCACTGCTCCTCAGGCATCCCACACGCACCCCGGCATGAAACCCCATCGTGCACAAGCAGCATCGGTGCGATTGCAAACGCCATGCCTGAATCCCCGTGACCGGGCTGCCTGTAACCAGGGACGTACAGCGGATGCTCGGGTTGCGAACGTGATCCGTGTGGGATGCATGGTCACAACCCGCAGCATTCGCAACCCGCGCCTTGCGATTCGGTGCTTCTGCGCATGCGCAAAGCATGATTTAGCGTTTCTGCGCATGCGCGATTGCCAACACCCGGAAGTAACCCGTTCTGGTACTTCCGGGTTTCGGCAGTCCGCAACCCCCAAAAATGCAACCTGAAGCGGACGCAACATGAAGTAAAAGGTAAAGGGACCCCTGACCATTAGGTCCAGTCATGGCCGGCTATGGGGTTGCGGCACTCATCTCGCTTTATTGGCCGAGGGGGCTGGCCTACAGCTTCTGGGTCATGTGGCCAGCAGGACTAAGCCGCTTCTGGAGAACCAGAGCAGTGCACGGAAACACCGTTTACCTTCCCGCTGGAGTGGTACCTATTTATCTACTTGCACTTTGACGTGCTTTTGAACTGCTAGGTTGGCAGGAGCAGGGACTGAGCAACGGGAGCTCACCCTGCCGCGGGGATTCGAACCGCCGACCTTCTGATCGGCAAGTCTTCGGCTCTGTGGTTTAACCCACAGCGCCAAGCATACTAACCCTGTTTCTGCTGTAACAGGTGGCCCCAGAGACTCGGGCAGTCATCAACTGGATGCAGCGCTACCCTTTCATGCTGAGCGCCAACCTGCACGGAGGGGAGCTGGTGGTCACCTACCCCTTCGACATGACGCGCACCTACTGGAAGGCCCAGGAGCTGACTCCCACAGCCGACGACGCCGTCTTCCGGTGGCTGGCAACAGTCTACGCCACCTCCAACTTGGCCATGGTGGACGACGACCGGCGCCTCTGCCACTACGATGACTTCATGAGGGAAGGCAACATCATCAACGGGGCGAACTGGCACACGGTGCCTGGAAGTGAGTGGATTGGGGGCAGGGATCCCATATGTTATCTCAGAACCCCACTGTCCCCAGTGGGATGGGATTGTTTGTGGACACCAGTGTGCCATATTTCAGTTAATGCTTCCTTATACTTCCATATTGCCAAACTAACAGGGAGCATAAGAGGAGATGTGGTACAAAAAGTGAATAAGGAGTGGGCTATCTTTATGGGATACATCAAAATTTATGTGGGAAAAGTAGAATTTCTTACAGATATTGAGTGAATCCAGAAAATGATTAAAGTGAAATAATAATAATAATAATAATAATAATAATAATAATAATAATAATTTATTATTTATACCCCGCCCATCTGGCTGGGCTTCCCCAGCCACTCTGGGCAGCTTCCAAAAAATATTAAAATACTGTAATACATCAAACATTAAAAGCTTCCCTAAACAGGGCTGCCTTCAGATGTCTTCTAAAAGTCTGGTAGTTGTTGTTCTCTTTGACATCTGGTGGGAGGGCATTCCACAGGGCAGGTGCCACTACCAAGAAGGCCCTCTGCCTGGTTCCCTGTAACCTCACTTCTCTCAATGAGGGAACCGCCAGAAGGCCCTCGGCGCTGGATCTCAGTTTCTGGGCGGAATGATGGGGGTGGAGACACTCCTTCAGGTATACTGGACCGAGGCCGTTTAGGGCTTTAAATGTCAGCACCAACACTTTGAAAGGAGAGTAAAGTCAAGATAGAAGAAGAGATTAAAGAAATAATGAAATTTGTTTAAGCTAGTTGGAAAAATAAAGTAGCGTAACAAGAACGGCTGGAAGCCAAGTCACTTGGTGGGTTTCCGTGAAGGGTAGGTGTGTAGGTATGTTGAGATGTACAGTTATAGGTAGGTATTATATAGAGTAATGTAGGTATATTTTATGTTATGAAAATAAGGTAGTGTGTTGTGTATGTGTGTTGTTTAAATGTATATGTATGTGTTTTATATGTTAGTAAAATAAAAATTAAAAAAGCCCTCTGGCCTTGCATCTTTCCACCTGCAGGTATGAACGACTTCAGTTACCTTCACACCAACTGTTTTGAGATCACCATCGAATTGTCCTGTGACAAGTTCCCACACGAGTCGGAGCTGCCCCGGGAATGGGAGAACAACAAGGAGTCCTTGCTGGTCTACATGGAGCAGGTAAGAAGAAGGTGTCTGCCATGGGGGAAGGTAGGACCAGGTGGTGCCCCATTGATTTATTTCTTTGCGCTTTGCCGCCGGGCACATGGGTTGCTCAGTCTCAAAGGCCAGGTCCTTTCAGTAGATGTGGTGCTAACCAGGCTTCTCGTTACAGACCCGAAGGGGCATCAAAGGCATCGTCCGAGACAAAGACACGGAGCAGGGCATCGCGGACGCCATCATTTCGGTGGATGGCATCAACCATGATATTCGGACAGGTACAGTTCACATCTGAAGGCAGATCCACCCAAATCTCACTCTATGAAACATCACGAGGAAAAACAATCTCTCAAAGGACCTGTTGATGGCATTTTACCATTGTACTGTGGAGAGTGTATTAACTTATGGTCTGTGTGTGTGGTTTGGGAGCTGCACGGCCAGGGGAAAAACAATGCTGTCCAGGATTGTAGAGAATAATTGGGTGCACTCTTCCCACCTTGGATCAAATCTATGCTTCCAGGTGCCATAAGAAAGCTACAGAGTGCACCCAATAGTGCGCACCCCGGAAATGATCTCTTTCAGCTTCTGCCTTCTGGAAGAAGGTCCAGGGTTATAAAGACCAGGACTAGCCGTCTGAGAAACAGTTTCTATCCAAATGCAATTCTGGTTTTAAACGCAGTATAAGGAGTCTCTGTGGGAGTATATTGTATTTTAAAATGGGGTTTCAGAGTTTTTAGGGGGTTTTGAATGTCTTATGTAGGTTTTTCAATTTCATTGTTCTGTATGGGACAATGACAATAAAGATATCATATCGTATAGTAAAACATCCTTTGAAACCCACACTTAGCCAAAATGTGCCATGCAACCTCTCCAACCAATGGATGCTTACATAAATGCAAGTGGCAGGAGAAAGTGTGCAAAAAAATGAGTACATTAGTGAAATGAGCATACAAAAATGTACAACATTACGAGAAACTGCTTTCAAAAAGGTGCACGTTAGTCAAAACTGCGTAGAAGAAGAAGAAGAGTTTGGATTTGATACCCCGCCTTTCACTCCCTTTAAGGAGTCTCAAAGCGGCTCACATTCTCCTTTCCCTTCCTCCCCCACAACAAACCCTCTGTGAGGTGAGTGGGGCTGAGAGACTTCAAAGAAGTGTGACTCGCCCAAGGTCACCCAGCAGCTGCATGTGGAGGAGCGGGGAATCGAACCCGGTTCCCCAGATTACGAGACTACCGCTCTTAACCACTGAAACACACTGGCTCTCAAATGCTCTTATTGGGAGAAATTTGCATTGAAATGCGCAAAAATTTCCACAATTTAAAAAATTTGCAAATCGCTGCAGAAATGTGGAGAACAGAATCTAAAATGGGGGGCAGGGGGAGGGATGAGAAAATGAGAGGACCAAATCTGATGGATCCCTTGGTGAAGGGCTGTAGCTGTGGTAGAGCACCTACTTGGCATTCTGAAGGTTCAGTCCTCAACAGCATCTCCAACTAGGGCAGGAAATGTCCTTGGCCTGAAACCTTGGAGAGCTGCTGCCAGTCAGTGCAGACTGTACTGAGCTGAATGGAGCAAAGGTCTGGTTCAGGGGGTTCAGCTTCCAGCTCTAAAATTCAATGATGAGTTGGCTTCCTATGTTCCTTCCAGCTCTAGTTGCATATCAAGGTTTGAGAGGTGGACTCCCTTAGGGTGTTCCAAGCAGTCAAATGAAATAGTATTAAATGGCTTTTGCAGAAATGTGCAATTAATTGTTACTCTTTTGAATTTTATTGTGCTATTATCTTCTTTAGTGGGTCGTGCAAACTGCTATTCTGGATAATGCTTCTCATGCAGTGGTGTCCAAACTTTTTTCAAAGAGGGCCAGATTTGATGAAGTGAAGGGCCAACCAAAGCTTTTTTTGTTGAGCTTTTTTTTAGGATTGAAGCTGTTGAGGGCTTTTTTAGGATTTTACTACAGGAAATAAATTGCCACAGGGGCAAGATAAAACCGACCAGATTAGGCCCCTGAAATGGACTCTGGTCATGCCTGGGCCAGTGAGGAAATGTTGAGGATAGTAGGAGAAGATATATTGATTAAATACCATCCTTCCTCACTCACAGTAGAGAGCTTGTAGCAGGGCAGATGCCTTTGCACATTGCTGGAAGCTAGTTGAAGGATTCATGAGAATCATTTGAGTTAAGCAATCCAGTTTGGTTTGTCCAGATTGGCTTGTTTCTGGTCAATCCCCTTTAAAGGTAAATGGACCACTGACCATTAGGTCCAGTCGTGGCCGACTCTGGGGTTGTGGCACTCATCTCGCTTTACTGGCCGAGGGAGCTGGTGTACAGCTTCTGGGTCATGTGGCCAGCATGACTTAGCCACTTCTGGCGAACCAGAGCAGTGCACGGAAACGCCGTTTACCTTCCCGCCAGAGCGGTACCTATTTATCTACCTGCACTGGCGTGCTTTCGAACTGCTAGGTTGGCAGGAGCAGGGACCGAGCAACGGGAGCTCACCCCATTGCGGGGATTCGAACCGCTGACCTTCTGATCGGCAAGTCCTAGGCTCTGTGGTTTAACCCACAGCGCCACCCGCGTCCCCTTTAGTTCAATCTTAAAAACAATAATGACACAACAGTCTTCTTTTAAGAGTAATGATAAGGTTTATTTACATTCAGTTCACAGTATGGTCCTGAAGGCAGGCTTTACCTTGTAGCTACAGTTACAGAGAAAAGCGTGGGTTCATCCTCTGTGTGCTCTTGGCTGAGAGCCAGCAGACAGCAAAAGGCATCAAGAAGAGATGGGATCAAGAGA
Organism: Podarcis liolepis; assembly: GCF_965112155.1. Classification (NCBI taxonomy): domain Eukaryota; kingdom Metazoa; phylum Chordata; class Lepidosauria; order Squamata; family Lacertidae; genus Podarcis; species Podarcis liolepis. Next base: position 3,957,228 of record NC_139564.1, read on the forward strand.
GTCAAGAGGAAGATGGCTGCATGACTGGCCCTTTTATAGGGCCTTCCAGGGTCACGCCAATCTATGCGGTCACACACAGAGGGAGGATGCTCCAGACCAGGTGTGGCAGGAAGTCCTTCTGGCTGGAGCAACATTCCCCTGTGTGTCCACTCTGGGCAAGCAGGGAATGTTATATTTGACTGCTTCAGTGATGCTACACCCCACAGGGGATGAGTTTATGGAAGGGGATGGGGGTTGTCCAAAAAAATTGGGAACCACCGCCTTATCCACCTGAAGCTCAATGCTTCCCTTAACTCCCCTTTTCTTCTCGCCCCATTAGCTTTTGACGGGGACTACTGGCGCCTGCTAAACCCTGGTGAGTACGAGGTCACTGCTGCTGCCGAGGGCTACCATTCCGTCACCCGGAGTTGCCGCGTCTCTTACGAGGACAACCCCACCCTGTGTGAATTCCGCCTGACAAAGACACCCAAGCAACGGCTGAGAGAGATCCTGGCTAAAGGGGGCAAGGTCCCCAAGGATCTCGCCTTGCGCCTTCGCCAGCTGCGGCTGCACAAACTGCGGTCCCAGAAACGGGCTCAGTGAAGGGGACCCTTTGACTGTCTCCAACCTCTTCCTGGACGGAAAGCTGCTTCTCAGACTCCCATTGCCTTCTTCATCTGATCTTAGTGGATTCTTTCTTAAGCCCGAAGGTTTTGAGTTTCTAGACACAGACCTCCGTGCCGTTGGCCTTCAAACTATCTTGTGATTTCTGGCCTTTGGGGAAATTAGATATAAATCAGCTCCAGAATTTGTTCCCAGCCCCTCAAGCAATTGTGACAATATTATCGTCGTCATCATTGTTTCGGCACAATGTTTGCCATCTTGGCACTCATCAAGATCTGTATATTTTTAAGTTCTACTTATTATGAACATGTCAGAAATGGTGCTGAATTTCTAAAGCAACCTCTTTTGGTTTAAGCGCACCTGTACATGCCTCTCCCGGAAGCCGTTCCCTTTAAGCTGAGATGTGCAGAGGCTGGTTGCAGCCATTCAGCACTCTGCTCATGCACAAAGAAACACTCATTCCTCATTCCTTCACATGTCCCAGGATCAAACCCTGACACTGAAAAAAATGGTTCTGGCTGAGTCCTGAAGTCACATGAAATCCCGGTTCAAAGCAATGCCATCAGCCCAGGGGCAAGCAAGTCCGTTTTTCCTTCCTCTGGATTATCAGCCAATATTTAGTGTATGAATTGAGTTACCGAAGGACTAAACTGCATGTGGATTTTCCGTGATTTGTCAGGAGTTGGTGTCAGTTGAAGGAAAGCTGAACATAGGGGTGGGGATAAATCCCATCAATAGGGCCAGAACTTTAGAGAGCCGCTGTCCCTTTATGATGGACATGGAGGAAGCCAGGCCATTAGCTGTGGCTTCTTCCATGACTTCAGCATTCTTCTGGGTAAAGCCTCACCTATCCCAGGAAAGAAAACTTCCTTCCATAGAACTCTTAAAAGGGCAGGAACACTCTCAAGGACTGACAAGCTAGTCAAGGGATCCAAAAACAGCAAGCAAGAGAAAACCCCACAAGGACACCCTTTAATAAAATGATGGAGTCCATCAAGAACCTCCCTGAACTCAGGAATGGGGAACCTCCTCATGTTACTGCACTACAACTCCCATCATCCCTGGTCATTGGCTCTGCTTCCTGGGGCTGATGGGAGTTGTGGTTCATCAATGTCTGGAGCTCCAAAGGTTCACCACACTGGTGCTAACGAAATGGTTTCTTGACAGCCCAGCGCCACAATAAATTAATGTTGTTACCTGGGCTCCTAGCTTCTGAGTTCAGTGGGTGCCTTGCTGCTGAGGGTGTTGTCTTCATTCTAAGGACCAGATTCACACAAACAGTGCTGGCTTCCCTTCAAGAAGAGCCTTCCTCAACCTTGTTGCCTTCCAGATGTTTTGGGTTGCAACTCCCACCATCCCTGAACTTTGGGAAGAAGATGGGAGCTGGAGTATGGAGGGCACTAAGTTGGGGAAAGCTGACATAGGTAATCAAGACTGAAGAACCGCCAGCCCCAAAATTTCTTCTTCTTCTTTGGCGATCACTCGTAGCCGAGTAAGAGAGCCAGTGTGGTGTAGTGGGTAAGAGCGGTGGACTCGTAATCTGGTGAACTGGGTTCCATTCCCCGCTCCTCCACATGCAGCTGCTGGGTGACCTTGGGCTAGTCACACTTCTCTGAAGTCTCTCAGCCTCACTCACCTCACAGAGTGTTTGTTGTGGGGGAGGAAAGGAAAAGGAGATTGTTAGCCGCTTTGAGACTCCCTAGGGTAGTGATAAAGCGGGATATCAAATCCAAACTCTTCTTCTTCTTCTTGTCTTCCATAAACACAGTTTTAACAATGAGTCTGTAAGTGACTGTGGAGGCCAATTCTGGATCCACACATCCTTCCACAGTGGGGATGTAAGTTTCCGGGCGGGAGTTGATCACGGTGTGGATTTGCCAAGCATGCTTTCCTCTTACCATGTTTCTCCCTTGCATCCCGAGTTTGAGTGTCTTCAAAGCCCAGTTGGTAGAGCATGAGACCCTTAATCTCAGGTCATGGGTTCGAGACTCATGTTCGACCCCCATTTCAGGGGGTTGGACTAGATGACTCTAATGGTCCCTTCCAACTCTACAATTCTATCATTCTCTGTTTCGAAACAGAGACCACCGAGCCTTCCAACTTATCTCTGCTCAGCAACTCAGTTGGGCAACCCTTGAAAATGGCGGCCCCCATAGACAAAGTGAGGGAAGTGAGGGATGCGGGCAGGTTGTGCCTTGAACAATGGATATTTCTCCCTGAGAATTTTCTCTATCACCCGAATCATTTTCTTGCATACAAGGGCTGCAGATGGATGGGTATTTCCTCAACACCCAGGCAAACCAATGGCATGTGAAGCTGGCTCTGACAGGCAGGCCCTGACCAGAACATGCTGTGGTCCATAGCCTTGGTTTCCCCAGGCTGGTGGGTGGGTGGGTGGTTGTCCTTGCCTCGCAGGGGCATTTGGGAAAGTGGAGCCTCACTTTGAGAGAACTGTTTAAAACGAAAATGCTGGCATTGACATGCCCTTGCGAGTCAAGTGGCATTCCGACAGAGCGTTACCAAATAAACCTTTTGCTATTTAACCTTCCAAAGCCTGCCTCGTGTTGCTTCTCTGCTTACTTTCTCTTTAAACAACAGCGTTGCTGCGTCTGCCAAAGTTGATTGATCAGGCCTGAGACACGCAGTGCAGGATCTTTTGTTTGCATAAGTGAATACAAGAATAACCCCAATGCACACACAAACCAAGGATGGGGGATATTCACACATGCAAGAGACTCAGGCTAGGGATCCTTACAACAAGCAAAACTGGGGGAAATGTGATGCCCAACACAAGAAAGAGCCTCTGGGGATTCCTGCTGCTTAAGTCTTCTCCAAACTGCAATCCTTTCTCCAAGCTGTCATTTTTTTCCGCAGTTGGTCTTCTCAACATTTGGCTTTCCCCCTCTTTTTCTTTTTCTTTTTCTTTTTAAAAGCAGAATAAAAGCAACTTAAGTAACGGACATAAAAACTTCCTAATGTCTCAACAAATGAAACTGACCTGTAAAAAATATTTCTTGGAGGGGGGAAAAATAAGAGAGAGACATTGCACATACAGTAGTTTTGTAAACCAATAAAATCTTTAAGAAAAATACATTTTAAAAAACAACAAGGACTTCTAAGAGCACTTTGAATGGGGAGAGGGGGGACTACAGAAATGACCGGATATTTCAAAGAGCAGCGATACAAATAATAGTTTATACCATGGCCGTGCAGTCTCCTCCTGCGCTGGTCTACTCAGATGTAAATCTGCCAAGTTCAGGTAAAGGTGCCCAGGGCTGCCCTTAAGGTAGGGCTTGAAGAAGATGGTGTTTTGGCCTTACAAGAAAGGATTTAAGGGTGACAGGTGAGGGAGCTGAGGGAGGCGAAAGAGGGAGCTCTTCATCCCACTATATGCCCTGCTAAATCAACACCTGAGTAAAACCTTCCTCCTTCTTGGAGCAGATGAATGTTGAGACGAATGGGACACCGAGCTCACCATGGCTGTGTAGCCTTTCTAGGCCCTTTAAACCATGGGTAGGAAAAATGTTGCACCTGAGCAGAGACAAAAGGAGCCAAACGACACCAAGGAGTTAAATCCAGAGAAAGAGTTTTGACCCGGGTGGGCAGAGGAGCAAGTGTGATAAGTCACAAAACAAGCACGAAGTTCACAGCCATTGCACATAGTTTTTATATCCCCTTCCAGTTCCCTCCCCCTTCTTCAAGAGTCCTACCCATGAGTTCCTCTGAGCATAAACAGAAAGCTCCTGTCTTGGGACCATTTTTGGACCCTTCCCAGAAAGGGGGTGAGAGGGTTTCAGTGTGTTCCAGTTGTTTCATTCTTGTGCTTTGGCATGGTTCCCGGACAGAAAGCAAGTTGCAATGTGGTTCTTAGCAAGGCCAAAGGGTCTGAGAAAGGCCTGAGAAGGCAATGGGCTCTGTTCTCTACCTTGTTGCAATCTTTTTTAGTTACAGCAATTGGCGGAATGCTTAGCTAATGCTTTTTGTCTTAGAGGAAAATGCAGTTTTAAAATGCTTAAGGCGAGGCCTGGCTGGGGGGGAATTCACAAACAGTTGTTAGGGTTTTTTGGGGGGAACCCTAACTGTTCCCCTTCAGCTGCGGCTCAAAGTCCACTAGGTTCTATAGGTCTACTCTGGAGTCATGGCTTTCCTGCCAAGGCACTTAAATAGATTTTGTGTGCACACAAACACACTTCATTCACACACAGAGAGAGAGAGAGAGATATGTGCTGCATGTTCAGCTTGCTTTCAATCCTGTATTTTATATATATTGTAGCAGGAACCCCCCCCCCACCCCAATCATTCTGTTTGTACAAACTTCACACACACTCACACTCACACACTACATATGCCACATTCCTGTTATAAATTCATAGAAAAATCAACCATACATCGGATTTGCACTGTTCCATTTTATTTTACTCCATGTGACAAGGACTATCAAAGGGGGGGTGGCTTGGTTCTGGTCAGCCATAATCCCTTCACCATCCCAGCACATCCACAGGAGCCCTGCCCAGTTGCTATGTCAACCCTGATAATCCCAGACAGAAGACAATCAGGATCACAAAGAACTTGCATATGGTAGTGGATTCAGCATGGACTGAAACAAAGGACAATAATCAGATCTTCCCTCTGGGGGCAGGAAACTGCAAACTCCCCTTTGTCTCCTGGAAGTGACTCATGGGCAGGGGGAAAGGAGGAACCAGCCAGGTGACAGGACACTCAGGTTACCACCACAACTCCTCCCTCAACCCCTCCTTTCTGTAATGTATGCATGATGTCAACCCCTCCTTTCTATAATGTATGCATGATGTTTCTGGAGGTGGGCTTGTCCTAGAGGATGGGAATTTCAAAAGTTTTTATAAGGTCTTGCACACCATCTTTCTGGGTCTTTCCTCTCACCTGCAAGTGAGGGGAGCACCCTGTCGCGACAGTCTTTCTTCAATAAAGACCAAGCCTACAGGCTGCTGATTTGCTTCAATTTACTCTGGTTGGTGTCTTTACTTTTTGTCCAAGGGAGCCCTCAGATTTTTCCGGTAACAATATATATATATTTATACACACACACAAACATATATTGTGTGTATGTATGTATATATATATATATATATATATATATGCAGGTTTTGGTGTCTTCGGGTGTCTTCCCGTGTAAGAGTTGGGGTGTCTAGGCGACGTTTCGACGAGGTCTCACTCGTCATCTTCAGGCTGGTGCTTTCGGCTTCTTGTTACTGGAACAGAGCAGGATCTCAGTGTTTGAGTTCCTATAAATACTGTTGAGGGGGTGTGGTGTATAGCCTCCAACGTTCTGGGCAGATAGGAAGTTCCCAGGGTGTGCCTTTTCTTCTTTTGTTCCTTAATTACTTGAGGGATATCTTGAGTGATTTCTTGAGTGATATTCTGAGTACCACTTAGGAGGGTCATTAGGTGTGGATTAGTTGCTAAAGCTTTCGTGTCTTGACCTCTTGAGCTTGTGAAGAGTTTTTCTGAGAAGATGGTTGTGCTGCACTTAGTTGTGCTCTGGCTTGGCTTCGTGTATAGGGGCGAGCTGTGGTTTTGTGCCCTGTGTCAGCCAGATCTGTGTAGGGATTGCAGGGGGGTGCAGCATCCGGAGGTGCCACTATGGTTTGGCTACTGGATGGTGTCTGTAATTTATCTGTGGAGAGGGTCTGGGTTTGGGTCTGGTGTGGTTGATTGGAGATGGCGTTCTGTGTGCCTCTGGTTCTGGTGTCGGTTTTTGTGGGGAGGGCTAATTTCCAGATGTCTGGCAGGCGGGACGTGTCGTCACGCTTGTTCATGTTGTGAGGGTGTTTCTCTATCTCGATGGCTTCCATGATTATTCTCTTGTGGTGATGTTCCATGTTAAAGAGCAATTTGGAATCTGCAAAATTAATTTCGTGTCCTGTTTCTTTCATGTGTTGGAAAAGAGAGGAAGCTTTTTCTTCTTTTTTGACGGCATTCTTGTGTTCTGCGATACGTGCATTTATTCGTCTGTTTGTTTGTCCAATGTACGTGGCTGGGCAGACTTTGCAGGGTATTTCATAGACCCCTTGGTTTTCCAACTGGATTTTATCTTTGGGGTTTCTGAGGATATTGGCTATTTTTTGGTTGGTGCAAAAGGCTGTTTTGATATTGTGTTTATGGAGGATTTTGCTAATTTTATCTGTAGTGCCCTTGATATAAGGAAGGAGGGCCATGCCATTGTTTTCTTCTGTGTCTTGGTTTTTGGGGGATGCTGCACCCCCCTGCAATCCCTACACAGATCTGGCTGACACAGGGCACAAAACCACAGCTCGCCCCTATACACGAAGCCAAGCCAGAGCACAACTAAGTGCAGCACAACCATCTTCTCAGAAAAACTCTTCACAAGCTCAAGAGGTCAAGACACGAAAGCTTTAGCAACTAATCCACACCTAATGACCCTCCTAAGTGGTACTCAGAATATCACTCAAGAAATCACTCAAGATATCCCTCAAGTAATTAAGGAACAAAAGAAGAAAAGGCACACCCTGGGAACTTCCTATCTGCCCAGAACGTTGGAGGCTATACACCACACCCCCTCAACAGTATTTATAGGAACTCAAACACTGAGATCCTGCTCTGTTCCAGTAACAAGAAGCCGAAAGCACCAGCCTGAAGATGACGAGTGAGACCTCGTCGAAACGTCGCCTAGACACCCCAACTCTTACACGGGAAGACACCCGAAGACACCAAAACCTGCATTCCTGTACCCGTGAAAATCTACGAAAGCAAATATATATATATATATACACACACACACACACACACACGAACTATATATCTGAATCTATATATTTCAAAGTTATTTATATCACATATACACACACATATACACATTACATATATATATATATATATATTTCTATATAGATTTATAGCTCATTTCAGACAAATCTATATCTGCATTTATATTTCATGCTCTGGTCCATGGAGGGGACCAGATATTTCATGCTCTGGCGTGCTCTGGTCCTTGGGGTCACGAAGAGTTGGATACGACTAAAAGACTAAACAACAACAATATATTTCATATATATATATATATATATATATATATATATATATATATATATTCATAAACACACAATATACACAATATACATATATTATATATACATTTAAAAATCCTCATAGATATTTGTATGTATACTTCCAGATACATTTATAGTTCATATCTACATAGATAGAGATATGCACACTTCATATATAAAGATATATACAGTAATACAGTAGGTCTCTTAAACTCTATGGTTCCCACCATAGAGAGGGCCGGGCCCTTCCTTCCCCCCCCCACAATTGCGCGCTGATTGGCGGCGGAGTCGGGAGAGCCCGCCCACCGCTGGGAGAGACGAGGCTCCTCCCCTTCCCCTCCTTTATAAGCCTCCGTCTCCCGGCGCCGTTCTGTGGCCGTGTATTTTTTCCCGCCCCCTAAGGTCACGTGGTGCGGGGAGGCCCGTCTCCGAAAGCGACGTCATCGCCAGGCGCAGGGTGGCGTGGGGCGTCGCTGCCGGGGGAGAAGGTGAGGCGGCGGGGCCGCGGGGGTTGCCATGGCGACGGGGGTGGGGTGGGGGGAGGCCCGTCGCCCTCTGGGGTGGGCGAGGGAGGCCACCTGGGGGGTCAGGGCGGAGGGAGCCCCTCAGGCAGCGAAGCCAGCGCTGCCCATGCAGTGGCCGGCCAGGTGGACCCCCAAAATAATGGGGAGCCCCCCCCAAAAAAGGCAGGGACTGAGAGCAGCAGCAACAGCAGCGCTGCCCCCTCTTCCCATTCCCAGAGGAGTTTCGTCGACTCCAAAAGTGGAAACACAGCATAGCCTTCCTGGCTGCTGCCATTATTATTATTATTATTATTATTATTATTATTATTATTATTATTATACAATACGATAATCTTTACTGTCATTGTCCCATACAGAACAACGAAACTGAAAAAAATCTACACCAGGCATTCAGAAACCAACAAGCCAGCTATCCCAGCCTGGTTAGCCCCCTAAAAACTCTGATACCCCATAATTAAATACAATATATTCCCACAGAGACTACCTTACGCTGCGTTTAAAACCAAAATCGCATTATATAATATTATTATTACTATCACTATTTCTATTTTATTTGTTTGTTATTGCATTATAGTTATTAGCCACGCCTAGTGCATGACTTGCAGTATTTTAAGCAAGCCAATGCATGGGTATATTAAAACTAGGTTTTTTATTTTAAAAAATGGACAACACAAAAAAACAAAGGCAGCTCTGCTTTTAAATGTGTTTGTGGGAGGGGAAGTGGGGATTATTGGGGGTTTTTTGTTCTTGCTCTTGTGTTTTGTGGTGTGTGTGTTTTTAAAAAATGGGTTTTTATGTTGCGAACTGCCCTGAGAGGTAAGGGTAAAGGGTGGTATGCGAATTTATTAAAAGCAAGCTGACTAAAGTAAAAAATGCAAAAAGTGTTGGGGTTATGCGCTCCCTCAGTTTGTCCAGTCCTCGTCTAAAGCTATCCCAAGCTGGTGTCCATCAGCACATCTTTCACCTGTAAGCTTCATGTGATTTGTTGCTATTCCAAATGGGAACTGCAGGATTAACATGGATAACCTAATGATGATTGTGCCAACAAAACAAAACAAAAAACCAGCAGTAGGACCACACCCTAATGCTGGCACTTGCTTGAGGTACTTCTTAATTAAGACCATTCATCTATCTAGATCAGGGGTAGTCAACCTTTTTATACCTACCGGCCACTAATGCATCTTACTTGATGGTAAAATTTCCTTACCGCCCACCAGCGCTCGATGGAAGGAGGATTCAGCTTGTGCCGTAGAACCCCCTTCAGCCCACCTAGAATCCTTAAGTGCGTGGTAGGGACCAGGTTGACAACTCCTGATCTAGATGCTTTATATTAGGGATGCCGGTGGCGCTGTGGGTTAAACCACAGAGCCTAGTACTTGCTGATCAGAAGGTTGGCGGTTTGAATCCCCACGACAGAGTGAGCTCCCGTTCCTCGGTCCCTGCTCCTGCCAACCTAGTAGTTCAAAAGCACCTCAAAGTGCAAGTAGATAAATAGGTACCGCTCCAGTGGGAAGGTAAACGGCATTTCCGTGCGCTGCTCTGGTTCGCCAGAAGCGGCTTAGTCATGCTGCCACATGACCCGGAAGCTGTACGCCGGCTCCCTCGGCCAATAAGGCGAGATGAGCGCCGCAACCCCAGAGTCGGCCATGACTGGACCTAATGGTCAGGGGTCCCTTTACCTTTACTAACATTTTATATTGTAAGCAGCCTTGAGCAAGGTTTGAACTTTGGAAAGGAGGCATACAAATAAATTGTTGACTGATTGTTGACTGTTTGGTAGGTTAGGCTGAGAGGCAACAACCAGCTCCCAGGGTCACCCAGTGAACTTTGTGGCCACGTAGGGATTCCAGTGCTGTTCTCTTCCAGGTCCTTGTCCAACACTCACATATCTCTCTCTCATATGTCTGCTTGTGTGGTAACAACCTTTCCTTTCTGTTTGTTGATTCTAGTGTTCTCCCACTAGCCTGCCTCCTCCAGTGGTGCCCATCTCTGGCCGGTGCACCATGGCCCGTTACCACATCCGCGAGTACCGCCCCGAGGACTACGAGACGGCGCGCGACTTGTTTGCCACAGGGATGAGCGAATATGTGCCCACCCTGTGCGTGCACATGCTGAAGCAGCCCTGGCTAATCCTGCTCCTGGCCTGCACCTTCTGCTTGCTGCTGACCAGCTCCAAATCGCTCCTGCTGCCCATCCTGGCCGTCACCCTGCTGCTGGCCATCGGCCGGCAACTCCTAGGCTACATCTGGTCCATGTACATCGACCACTGCTTGCAGGAGGACCTGCTGGACATCAAGGCTGCTTACCTGGGAGACAAGGGCTCCTGTTTCTGGGTGGCCGAGGCAGATGAGCGTGTGGTGGCCATTGTGGGTGCCAGGCCCTCTGAGGAACACCTGGGAGAGCTCATGTTGAAGCGCATGTCGGTTCGGAAGGACTATCGCGGCCTTGGCATTGCCAAGGCCCTCTGCAGGACAGTGATCTCCTTTGCCCGAGAGCATGGCTACCAGTCTGTGGTGCTGAACACACTCATGGTGCAGCATGAGGCCCGCGCCATGTACGAGGGCGTCGGCTTCCGCATGTATCACCACTACGTCCTGCCCACCATCTACGGCAGGTTGGCCAACTGCACCGTTTCCAAGTATCGATACGATATCCCCTCTGTGGACTGAGGAGGGAAACCGGGGAGTAGTCATGGTGTCTGCCTGGGTCTGGTCTTTCATCCCATTTGTCCCTTGGGCATTTGGTGCTGTTGATTACGTGGTGCCAAGAGAATTGGAAGTGGTTTGTTCTGGTGCTGAGCAAAGGGGTGTCTCCTTTCGGACTTTTCCAGTTTGCTGCAGAGGGCACTTGACAGCCAAGTTTCAAGGAATTCTAGTAATGAAGGAAACCGTAACTAGTAATATTTCCAGAAGGATCCTTTCCTTTTTGCTTCCAAGGTGTTTGTGAGAAAATGGGAGTCCCGGTTTGGAAGGGATGTGTGGCTTTACAGGACTGAGTTTTCATTGCCGGAGAAAGTGGGCTTCTCTGGTGGCCTCATCTCAGCACTTCTGAACTTGCACGGAAGCCGCTCTTTGCCTTGTTCCTTGAGAGGACTGGTACTGGCCCAAGTGGCAAGCTACCAGCCCAAGTGCCAGGAGAGACTATTGCTGCTGTCCCAAGGGCCTTTGTTCTTTTCTTTTTTGCCTTCTGGGATGGGCTCAGGCCTAAGAGGCCCTTCCATCACATCACCTTGATGCAAAGATTTCTGTTTGTTTCCTCAGGGCATGCAGCACATTGAGCTCTGCGTCCGATTAAATGTGCAGGAAATTCATTCTTCGTGCTCTTCAATGCAACCCAAATGCTGCTGTTTTCAGATGGAACATAACCTCTTAACTACATTCATTTGAACTCGCTTAATAACTCCAGCAGTTGTCTTTGGCAGAGATCTGTGTCTCTGGTGTGTCCTTTGAGATGTGATCCTACCTGAGGAGATAATGCTTTTCCTTCTTTGCGTTCCCCTCATTATGGTCGCAAAATTATGACTACTGTTTCTATAAACCAAGGGCCAAGAATAAATCTCTCCAATACATTTGTACAGGGGAATGTTCTCGCAAGTTTTTCTGCCAAAACAATAATAGCATTAATTTATCATTTATATGCTGGCCATCTGACTGGGTTTCCCCAGCCACTCTGGGTGGCTTCTAACAAAAAACAGTAAAAGCACAATACAGTGGTACCTTTGTTCTCAAACTTAATCCGTCCCAGAAGTCCGTTCCAAAACCAATCTAACAAGACCACTGATTCATAAAATGAAAACAATAAATAATGTACTACACTCACACAATCAGTAGCTGAACTGGGTTCCACACAACAAAAACCGGGTTCCAGGCAAAAACAAAAATGCAAAATAAATAGCAAAAACACTAGGGTCAGGGTTACTGTAACACACAAAATGGAAGTGCACTCAGATCGGAAGTGTAACACTCAAAATGGAGCACGTTCGGCTTCTGAAAAAAGTTTGCAAACGGGAACACTTCTGGGTTTGCAGTGTTTGGGTTCCAAGTTGTTTGAGTACCAAGGCATTTGAGAACCAAGGTAGCACTGTACAACATTATGCACTAAAAACTTCCTTGAACGGGGCTGCCTCCAGATGTCTTCTACAAATCACATAGCTGTTTATCTGTTTCACATCTGCAGAGAGGGTTTCCACAGGGCAGGTGCAACTAACGAAAAAGCCCTTTGCCTGGTTCCCTGTAACCTCATCTCTTGCAAAGAGGGAACCACCAGAAGCCCCTTGGAGCTGGATCTCAGTGTCCAGGCTGGACGATTAGGGTGGAGATGCTCTTTTAGGTATACATGGCCAAAGCCATTTAGGGCTTTAAAGGTGCTCGGAAACACACTGGGAGCCAATGTAGTTTTTTTAGGACTGGTGTTCTATAGTTCCTGCGGGTGCTCCCAGTCGCCAGTCTAGCTGCCACATTCTGGATTAGTTGTAGTCGCCTTCAAAGGTAGCCCCGTGTAGAGTGCATTGAATTCTTGAAAAAGCAAGACACTTCCGTTAGCCTTGTGGTTGCTCTAGAAAAAGGGCAAGAAACGAGAACTGTAGAGTTGGAAGGGACCCCGAGGGTCATCTAGACCAACCCCCTGCAGTGCAGGAATCTCAACTAAAGCATCCCTGCAGATGGCCAGCCAACCTCTGCTTAAAAACCTCCAAGGAAGGAGAGGGAGTCCATTCTGCTGTCAAGCAGCTCTTGCTGTCAGAATGTTCTTCCTGATGTTTAGTCGGAATCTCTTTGTTTCTTGAAGCCGTTGGTCCACGTCTTACCCTCCAGAGCAGGAGAAAACAAGCTTGTTCCTTCTACTATGTGGTCCCTTTATCTCAATATAGTCTACACTGACTGGCAGGGGTTCTTCATGATTTCAGAAAGGAGCCTTGCTTAGCCCTACCTAGAAATGACACTGGGAATTGAACCTGGAACCTTTTGCATGAAATGCAGGTGTTCTACCACTGAGCCAAGCGCCTTCCCGTCAAAAGTGTGTTTTGGGGCAAGGGGAAGGCTGTATGTATGTGTGGGTGTAAGAGAGAGTGAAAGAGGTGTGTGTTGTGCATCAATCGGACACAAGTAAAATGGTCGCCACCTGTATTTTAAAGATCTAAGAGCCTATATTTCCACACTTTGCTGTATGTTTTGTGATTCTAAATCCGCTGGGCTTCTCTCACCAATGAATACTTGCACCAAACCTTGTTCTTGCCATCCAGGAATTCTCCTTTCTATACACTTACATTTTGCACCAACAGAATTAACAGACTTTCAGAAAGTTAAAATAATAAGACTAAAAACAGATTAAAACTCCTACCAACTTTCTAAGCACCTGGGTTGGCATGCCTGAACGAAAACGTTTGACGCAGGCACCGAAAAGTGAAGGGGCATGGCCTGATACCACACTCTTGCTCCTGAAAAAATATTGAGGAGCCATAGCTGGCTTCTTGAGAGTGTTGGTTTTTGCACATCTATCGTTAGTGATCAGAAAGACTGCATCTTCCAGAAGGGTTTCCCACTGCCTGCCCCAGGGTTTAGGGTGTGCACATTCTCTCCACCTGAGAGGCTTTGAGTTACTGTATTTTTTGCTCCATAACACTCACTTTTTCCCTCCTAGAAAGTAAGGGGAAATGTCTGCGTGTTATGGAGCGAATGCCTACGGATGGCGGGGGGATCTGCTGCAGTCGTGAGCAGAGGATCCATGGTTCCCTTTCCTTCCTTCCTCCGTGGCTCGCTTTGAAACAGCAAAGCGGCAAAGGAGCCGCTTAGTGGGGAGAAGAGAGGGACAGAGAGCCTGGTTACAAAGCACGGATCCACATGGATCCTCAGGATTTTTGCATTGGGCTACCCCAAACTCACTGTCAAATCACATGTCTGTGGCCAAAGCATGAATCACAAAAATCATACATCCACTGTTTCGTTTAGAATATTTTTTTTTCTTGTTTTACTCCTCTAAAAACTATGTGCATGTTATGGTCGGGTGCGTGTTATAGAGCAAAAAATACGGTACAAGATACAGCCTCATAGGAGTCGAGTTACTTTCATTAATTTGTTTATTTTGTAAAATTTATATACCACTTTGATTGTAGGGGGAAATATCAAAAGAGGTTTACAAAAAAGATAAAAACATTTTTTTTTTAAATTCAGCTCAGCTGTAAAAGTAAGCAAAAAAGCAAAAGCCACAATAAAATAGACTAAAACAAATCAAAACTCATTCAGACTTCTGGGTGGGAATGACTTCTGCAGGCGCCAAAAAGAACAGTGATGACTCCTGCATGATATCAATAGGCAGTTCCAAAGAGTAGCTGCTGCCACACTAAATGATCAGGTTCATTATTACTATTATTATGTTTTCACGTAAAGTTTAAGGTACATAAAAGTAAAACAAACAGAAAAATTAAAATTGCAAACAAGTGTGGGGCAATCAAATTTTCAAATCGATGGCAGAAGGGTTCCGTATCCATGTCAAACGTCGTCCATAACGTTCATTTACAATCGGGTTCTTATAATAGGGCCAGTTTTGCCATTCAAGTGGTCAACTGGGTGCAGGTGGGGCAATCAGACCTCGCAGGCAAACTGGTCCCAAGTTCTTAAGGGCCTTCCTTATATGCTAATAGTAACACCTTGCTAGAAAAATGCAACCTGTGCTGCTAATAGAAGTAGTGCGACTCACGCAACACGTTGCCGATTAATATACAGAGAACAATAATTATACATACTTTATGAACCTTCTGAGAAAAATACAAAACATTAAACAAAGCCGCAGAGACTTGCGAACTACCCAGCCTAAAATGAACTTATGATGTCTGGTTTCAATAGATTTTTCAAATGCTTAACTCAGCCTTTTAGATAAGTTCATGAAGATACCAACAAAAGGTAAGTTCAGTGTTATTCACAATACCAGGAGATGCTAGTGGAGCTGTAGATAGATGTTAATAAAGTTGTAGACAATGAAGTTGTTGACGGCGTTTTGCACCTGTTTCGCCCTGGCAGTCCAAGTAATCAAAAGGCCAAGTAATCAAAAGGCCGCTGTTTGCCCCGATGGAGCCCTTTAACTGGGGCTTGCAGGTAGCACACTCCAAATATTGTTTTCTGGGCTTCTTCAGTGGTCTAATCTCAAAGTCTTGATAACGTATATTGATATTCAATCTTATAGAGAATACTCTTTCTTGGTTTAAGCTTAAGAGACTGATTTGCTTAGCCATTGTGAAGAACACCAAACTTACCTTTTGTTGGTATCTTCATGAACTTGCCTAATAGACTGAGTTAAGCATTTAAAAAATCTATTGAAACCATACATTATAGGCTAATAGTGTTAATGGAGAAATCTGAGAACTCCCTTGGACAAAAAACAAGGACACCAGCCAGGAATACCAGAGCAAAACAGCCAGTAGGCTTGGTCTTTATGGAAGACTGTCGCGACAGGACTCCCACCTGCCACAAGGTGGAACAAGATAGAAGCCCCCAACAAAAGAGCCCCCAAACTTTTATTAGCTGCTAATCCCCATGTTACACACCCCCAAACTACATCACTCATACATCATGGTTACATCATGAAAGGGGAGGTCTGGTGGCCGTAATCTGAGCATCCTGGACCCTGCCCCATGGTTCTCCTTCCCCTCCACCAAACACTCATCAAGTGTAACAAAAGAGATCTTTACATTTCCCTGTTTCCCAGCCAAGTTAATCCCACCCTTTTGTCTTCATCTGGGTTTGTTATTTCTGGAATGGCTACCTGTCTGGCACTCAGGTATCAGGAGGCCAGGGATTATCAGGCAGAGGGGCTGCTGAGTAGCTGAGCTCACAGGTCTATAGGAATTTCTGAAGTTTTCCCTGTGAGCCAGTACAGAGATACTGTACATTGATCAGTGAATTCTTACATTTGGTATCATGCAGCAAAGGCCCTTTGAATAGACAGGAATAAACTGTGATGAAGTGTTTTGTGGGGACAAAACAAAAGTGTGCTGATTTTGGTAGTGGGCTGCATGTGCATGATATCTGCTGGAGGGGCAACCCCCCCCCAACGTGTACATAAATTCCTGCAACAGTTGTAGCACCTTGAGCTTGGCCAGGTAGCAAGCAGATAGACCACCAGTGCAGACCTCTGTGAGCTTTGAGCAAAACGAAGGCACCCAGATGGGCTTTTTTCTCCTTAAAAGCTTCAAGGGAGGAACTTCAGCTTTGCTGCTCAGCTGCCCTTCTCATGATTGCAAAGGAGGCGGGGAGGCTGTGATGCGTGCAGTGGGTGGGATCAGGCATCAGAGCACCCTGCAGGGGCTGATGTGTGGGGAAGGATCCCAGCTTGCCCGGAGGGAGGAGCAGGCTGGATCTCTGCCTTGAGCTTGCGT